>NW_008236965.1:5268526-5298628 GCF_000691975.1 Corvus brachyrhynchos | reverse complement strand
CTCTTCGCCCCCCCAGAGCGTGCGGGCCCAGCGCGCCGCGGGGGCCGTGCCCGGCAGTGTGTGTTCCCGAGGCAGGACTAGCGGAAGTTATTCCTCAGAAGTAGTGTGGCCCAGCTACAGCTTGGTTGGCTCAGTTCCAGTGTTGATAGCGGAAAGCTTTTGCTTTCCATAGTCGTCAAATGGCGGGTGAACATAGTGGCAAAATGTTGGGGAGACTTTGCCGTGGAACAGCAGGGTCTCAGCTCTGACAGGTTCCCTCAGCGCTGCAGTTACTCGGGTACAAAAACTGAGTAAGGGAGAAATGAATGGTGCTCCTAAAGTGAGAGGCCTGACCTAATGATTTCTCTATCAGAAGACACAGTGCATAGCACAGCTTAGGTGTCTTAGACTTCAGACACTTTTACTTTGGACCCAAATAGGTCTGTTTCTGCCAATTAACGTGCTTCACTTTGCCCTCCAGAGGCGTGACGTTTATAGAGACTCAGATTAGTTTATGCTCGTTTAGCTTGTTGCTGTCACAGAGCTACTCTCTAAAGAAGTTCCGGTTGTGTCTTGCTCAGATGCTAATCTCCGTGTATGACTTCACTGTTAAGGAACTTTTCTGATTAAGAAATAGCCAGTTCACTGTGCAGTTCTACAAGCGTCAACATGAATTAAAGGGGTAGGACTGAGATGTAGGAGGGTGGGAGCTAATCTATGACACCCTGATATAATCCTTATTACATAAACATACACAGTGATGTGTTTGTTGGTCTTTCTCTTTTGTCGTCAATTCTCTGGTCTCCTGATTGGCTTTTTCTGTAACTCAGTAATCCTAGCAAATACTTAGCCTGTACTAATCCCTGGCAGTAGGAAAGATATGCCATTAATAATATTGTTCAATCAAAAGGTGCAGTATGAGTTCCAGTCTTAATAAACACCAGAGGTCTTTGTGTGAGAGTGGTTTTACCTTGACTTTGAGTGATTTTATCATCTCGGTGATCCAAATATGATCTATAAGGGCACAGGAAGCCTCTTTTATTATTTTGCTTCTTTCCGTAGTAATTAGTTTGTCTGAGCTTAACATTAGTTTCTGTTGTCTTAGTTGGTTGCAAATTCTGACAACAGCATTCTAGATTAACTGTTTCAGTGTTCAGACGCTGTTGTTAAGCATTTTATCTCTGGTAGAGTATTCTGGTGTCTCTGATTCCTGACAGCATATCTAGACAAAAAAAAAAAATCATCAGAAGTGTGCTAAATTCGAGGATGTGACTTCAGGTGAGCGCTACTTTTTTTTTCTGAGTGCAGTATTTAAACATCTTTATAAAATCCAGTTTGACTTACACAGAGCTTCCATGGCTGGATGTTGCACCTGGGAGTGTTGAGATCATGTTTGTGGAAATACAGAGGCGTGTCTAACCAAACTCTTAGAAAATGAACAAAACCCACTAGGTTTCTGTGAAAAGTTTTTAGTGATTTTGCAAGAAGCCTTCCAGGAACTCTGCAGTACTGGTTGAGGTACAATTTAGTACTAATTGCTTTCAGCCATCTCTCTCATCAACCTCCCTTTACCATTCTATACTTGATAGTCACTTATATTTGTGTTTGTGCAACAAGTGAGAGCATTCATCGGGTAATGTCGGATTCAGTACAAGTACTTCCTTATTCCACTGGCTTATGTGATGTATTTTAATAGAAACATACTTGGGGTAAGAAAAAAAGTCTGTTATCTTGTCTTCAGACTTCAGCTGAAGTATCAGATCTGGTTGTATTTCTGTGCTTGTAGCTCCCATTATCGTAGGATGCAGAAATGTGCTTCAAACTCTCAGTTATGTTTGCAGCGAGATTGAGTTAATAGGCAAATGATTACTTAGAGTTGTGATGGGATGATACTAAACCTGAAAAGCACTGGTGTCCTTGGGCTCTCCCTTGTGTTAGTTCACATTTCTGTGTATTTTAGTGCAAGTGTCACGCCATAAATAGCGCAGGATCTAACAGTGATTCAAATTAAGCCTAGCTGTCTCCTTTTGTGGCTTAGTTTCAACCCAGGTAAATTCTTTATCTATTTGGGTGGTGTTGCTTTGCTTGATTTGTTTTGGTATGTAGTTCATAGCTGCTACAGGGGTTTTTTTTTGGGCTTTAATGTTTCTCTTTTTAACTCTGTCTTTGAAAGAGTTGTTGTTTGTTTTTTTTTGTTTTAGTGTTTCTTGATGTTTAATATCAATATCTTTCCATCTTTAAATTATTTTAGAGAAAATAATTGATTTGTCTGTGGCTGGTCAGTGTCCTATCTTTGGTGGTCGGGGTCTGTGTGTGCCCCAGTTTATATTGTAGTTTGGTTGTATTCATCTTTTATTCCTAGATTTCATATTTTTCTTTTTGCTTTCAGCTCTTTTCAGCAGTGCTTGGATTATTTGGGGATAGGTGACAGAGTGGTAGTAAAAAGATAAGCTTTTTACCTACGTTGCAGTATGTTGATCAAATGACAGGATTTCCAAAGAAGAGAGGAAATGTTTCAAGTCCCAATTACTTTTAAATATATCTTCCTGTTGGTTAGTGGATATAAACTCTTGGTGATGCTTGGCTTCACAGTGCTGCATAAAAGGCTGTAATTTAATATAGTACAGGATTAGACACAGAGTTGTACATTTTTGGGTGCAAATAATTCAGGTGTAAGTGCCTTTAACATTTCTCAAGCACCTGTTACCTGATGATTTTGTGCAGAAGTGAAGACAACCTCCTGATGAAAGAATTCTAAATGATTAACATAAACATCTTAGAAGTTAAAAAGATCACCTCCAATCTTGGCTTTTTAATATGGTCATTTCACTCTACTGCTGTGTCTATAAATGTCTTTCAAAATGCACAATACACATTTTTTATGAACTTGAAGCTTTTAGCATATCCTGCTGTCTTACTGAAAATACTAAGTCATAGCCTATGTCATATAACTCAGAGTATGCAGTGGGTCTGAAAAGGAAATTAGTTTGGTTATGTTTTCTAATTTTAGATGACTGTTACTTCAGCCTTCAAATAAAAATTTGGAGTTCTCCTAAGCTGATAACTTGATCCAATGATTGGATAAATCAGCCTATTTAATAAGTCTTACTAACGTGTAATCCACTTCACAGTAAAAGCCTTGTTAACCTAAAATATTTTCTTAGTCACACTTTTTAAATTTATAATTTCCTTTCAAGACTTACCGAAAACATCTAAATATCTATGTCATGAAATTTTCTGTCAGTGGAGTGAGTTAATGTATATAAATTACTAACTTGGCACAAGAAATGCAGTTGCATCTTCGTCGAAGTCAGAAGATGTAGATGGCTTCATTTTTTTTTTTTTCAGGAGCACAAATTAATCCATCGAATTTGGCAGTTTGTGGTTTCTACCTGAGAGTCAGAGTTGTATTTCATACTGTTTGGTGCTATATATGTACGGTAGTATTCTCTATTCTTAGCACTTTAAAGAAGTGTCAGAAATATCTAGAATTTCTTAGAGGACTAAGGTGTAATGTCTTTCAGATTATGGGTAAATAGCTGGAATTTTTTCTTGTCACAAGTTTGTGAAGGTGTGAATAATGTTCTGTGTTCTAATATTCTACAAGTAAACTTCAGGTAATCCTCAACAGTCTTATAGACAAAATATTTTTGATCACATATATATTCCTCTTGCTGATGAATGTAGTCAATCTACAGCAAAGGCATTTAAATTTGTGTACTGACTTTAGAAGCCAGGCAACTAGAATGCATTAAGGAAAGGAAGAAGTGGTTGGTATAAAGCAAGTCAGTCTACATTCTTGGAGCTGCTTTCCTTATGGTTGCAGTGTGACTGGTCATACTAATAAGCCTTCATGGAAATGGGTGGTGTATTCTAATCTCCAAGTTTCTTGACTGTCCATGTGAAAATGCTGTTCTGAGGAGAGAATAATTTCCTTTCCATGTGTGAAAGCAGCCACATTCAGGAGAGGGTGATGGAAATTTAAAGGCCAGGGGATGAGGAGAATCCTTGCCATCATTTGAGAGGTTAAATGAGAGGCTCTACTGCTTGTTGCTGCATTGCTTCCACATCATCGTAGAAATGTGTTGTAGGTTTGGGGTTTTTTTAATTGAGGTGGTTTTCCTTTCTGCATTTTCTTCTTTGGTTTATGTTTATTCTCCAGCTGTGAGTTGCTGTAGCTACAAGCTTTGGAAACACTTTCTGCTCAGAGTCCACTGCACTGTTGAAATTCTGATTTTGAAACTTATTTAAGGGAGGGTGGTAGAGGGTATGGAAGACTGAGCTTTGATTTCAGTATCAACCACTTGTAGAATCTCTCCTAACTTCTGATCATACTGGCCTTCCTCTAGTCCAGATCAAGCTGCTCTGACATTGCTATATCTTTGCTACATGCTGGTTCCACAGAATCTTCGCTGTTCTATACTCATCACTCTGTCTGCCGCAGATTTGAGTGACGTAGTTGCTGATCAGGTAGTGTTGTTTTGCTTGCGTTACTTGAGTGAGGCATGAGATCTGTGGCAAAGATTATGAATATACAGGTAAATTCTGTGCTTTTTAGGATGGCATAAATAACATACAATTTGTATTGCGTTATCTAATTAGGGATAGAAAGAGGACTGCAGGACAGCAGAGGCCCAGCTGTAAATAGGGCATTTGTCAGACCATGCATTAATCTGGCATCCTGGTTGGGGAAATTGGCAGAGAGGATTCTCATCCCTCCTGCTTCGATGCAGATGCACTTTTACCAACTCTTTGTTAATTCTCTCCCAAAGTAGGTAGAATACTAAATGATTGTCAACAAAAAAATGTGTGCCTGTGAGGCAGTTAAATAATTCAGCGCATGCTAATAACTCACGTTAGCTTGCAATGAACTTCAGTCAGTGAATATTACTGAAGTGTTTTGCTAAAAGCTGGACCTAAATTAAGTTCATGAGTAAGCCTATTGTTTAATTCTATACAGCTGATGAAAACTGGCCAGGAACTGTTTTCTTATTGGCAGCCTAAGCAGCATATCCTGGTGTGTGTCCTCAGCTAAACTCCTTTGTACAGGTCAGCTCTGCCCCTGGTAGCTTTTTGGCTTTGTTTACAGCTGTAAACAAAGCTCTTGACTGTGTGGCAGTTGATGGGTGTTTCTGAACAGACCATCAGTTTCTTAATCAGGTGACAGCCAAATCCAAACCCTGCTGTATTATGTCTTTTGAATTAGATGGGAGTATTGGCCAGAGGGAAAACTGAATGACATGTGGAATTAAACTTCATTCCTACCTTTTGATCTCTTCGAGAAGTTGGAAGAGAGCAGGATTTGGAGTGGTTATGTGAAAGTAGAGACCCAAACTGCTGTTCCACTCATAGAGTTGTGATTCATTCTTGAAGCTCAGTCCGTCCTGTGCACTGAACAGGGCAGAGACCCTGTGGAAAATACAGCCTGTGTTACGCATAGTTAGAGTGTCATTATGCGTGTGTGCTGGCTGAGTTTCAGTTTGATTTCCTAACTTTATATGGTTCCTTCCATTAATTTGTTTCATCAAAAATAAATTCCACTCCCTTCCCGACCTTGTCAAAAACACTGGATCTAGCAATAATAACTGTAATACAGTTATTCCAAAACCAGGACATTTTCCTCTTGATGTAGTGTGTTTAATTGGAAAAAATCTGTACTGGCAATTTGCCATTCAGTGTTTCTGCACAGTATTGCATTGGGAGCCAATGTTTGGGTTGATCTGAATACCAAGTATACCATTAAGATTTGTAGGCTGATTTTTTTCGAATGTATTAAGCAAGTCTTAATTATGAAAGTAAAATTTCAAGACCAAATTACTACTTTTTTTCATATGCTTGAATATGTAAACTGGAGTTTGTAGAAGTGCTTGTTACTGGCTTATAACTGTTCCTGTTGAAGCTGGTCACTTTAGGGAGAACTGGGTACTGAACAGTTTCAGAAATCCCACCAACTAAGGAACAGTAAGCTGCTTCCATTCTAGTGTGTGTTAAAACCTCAGTGTCTGTGTTTAAGTGGCTTTGCATTTAGATGCTGAGGTGAGGCTGAATTTTTAGTAGCCTGAGGTACAATTGAGATAATGCGAGATGTGATACAGGCACTACAGCTGTCATCTGCTATGCAGACTGGCCTGTAGTCTTACCTGTTTCTCCTTCTGCATCTGCTAGATTATTTGTGTGTGAAGACTGAGGAAGAGGATGAAGCAGTGATTATGGACCATGGAGAAAACGGACTGTCCACACAAAGCTGCATGCCAGTGCAACAAAACTCTGAAGCAAACAGTGCTGTTCACCACATGGGTCAACTTGCCTATGGTAATTACAGTTCATTTTTATTGTCATCTGATAGTTAATGGCTAGTTTTAATGCCATATGTTCAGTGCTTTGGTATTCAGTGCTTTCTGTGGTACCCGTGTCTTTAAAACAAGTTTTATTAGAAAGCTACTTCTTAGAAATTGCTTTGCAGTGCCTTTAAAGAGAGGTGCCTTTTAGTTATTACTTTAGAAGTCTTTATAAATAGTGAGTTCACTAAAATATTATGTTTTAAAAAGACAGCTTTTTACTTACTTGGAAAGGAATTAATTAGGAAGCAATTTGGAAAATAAATGTCATGAAAGAACCTAGCCTAAAAAATTAGGTTTTTAAATAACCTGTCCAGTGTAACTTAGTACTGGAGATACTGATATGTGATGATAGCAAGATGGTTGTTGAGGGTGATAAATTATTAGCTGTAAGTAGCCATTGTGGTTGTCTGTAATTCACTGTATTTATATTAACATGCAAGATCAAAGTCTCTCAAGAAATCTTACCCAATGCTTCACTGGCCCAGACAAAAATTCTTCACAGCTGTTACAAGAATTTAGTAAGGCCAGGAGCAGTATTAGCAAGTTAGTGAGGAAAATGATTGTAACTAAGGGAGGGCACTTTCTAGTTTGGGGGATTTTTTTTTTTTTTTTTTAATTCAACCAGTTAACTCTATAGAGAATCCCATCAGTATTTCTCTTCACAGACACAAGTTATATCTGTTTCCTAGTGTTGTTGGGTGCTTCTGAGAGCCTTTAGTCTTCTTGGTCTTCTATTTGACAACAGAGTATTCTGTGATTTTCTGTGTGTTTATGACTAGAAACAAATTTGGGAGTGGAGGATGGTGAGGATGGTTTGGATGGTTTACTTTGGGTTTTGTCTCTGATACTAAAAACAAACAAAAAAACCCACCAAAATTAAAACTTCTGCCCTAGAAGCTGTCATAGAGAGTTGCTGACCATGATTTTAAGACATGAGTAGTTATTTCATTATTAATAAATTAATCATGATGAGTGCAGTTGTTTCTTAAAAGGTAAAAGATAGTTTTGTTATCTGGGGGTGTATTAGCATTAGATATTGTCTAGTTAAAACCAAGTATAGTGAGATATATGAGTGAAACACACCACAAGTTTATCTCAAATGTAACTATTGAACTTTGAACTGAAATTGTCTCTGCTTGTTTTTATTCAACCATCATCTTAGACTGGTATCTTGTAGAGCAGTGCCTTTCCTTCAGATCTCATTCTGTCTGTCCAAACTAGTTTCTTCTACTTTTGTATTGTAACCTTGCCTACAATACGAAGCTGTCAGAGCAAGCTCAACATCACGCAGATAGAGATCTAGGTCTTTATTTCTCCATGCATGCTGCAGAACATCTTTTATTTTGTTTTTTTCTTAGCCATTTATGCTCACAGTCAGTATTACTTTTACTGTTGCCTTTTTTAATACCATTGTGTTTGAAAAAAACAATATGAAATTGAATTTATCATTTCTGATCTAAATTAATTGGATAAATAACTGTTTGATAATAATGCTGGTAAACTAATTTCAAATAATCAAGCAGTCTGAAAGTTTAAAAAAAAGGGTGACTGTGCCTGTTTTTACTGTAGTGAAATGTTTAATGCAGTGGGAAACTTGCTGATGTGCTTTGCGTTCGCTTCACTTTCCCAGGAAGCGAAGGCTTGCCAGTGCTTGCTGATCAAACGGCCTCACAAATGAGCCATTCTGCAATGATGCAGAGAGGAAATGGTCACAGCCCTGAAAAAATGGATTTTGTGTTTTTGCGTAATAAAAGAAAACGACTTTCTCCTGCTGTAGTGGAACACAATGTGGTATGTTTCACCAAACAGTAGCCCTTTGTTTTGAGGCCAGTTTCAATGTTATTTGGAATATCATTTTTCTTTCACTGTTGTGTGATGATTTGATGACATCCCACTGAAGACAAGTAGGGTATCCCTGCATGGATGCTTCTAGCAAGTCTTGAGCCTCCTACTCTGCAGTCTGTCTGTACACCCAGAGTTGCCCTATCCCAGGTGCAGAATCCAGCACTGTCCTTGTTAAACTTCATACAGCTGGTGGTTGCCCAGCCTCTGATTTGTTCAGATCTCTCTTTGGGGCCTCTCTGCCTTCAAGGGAGTCAACAGCTCCTCCCAATTTAGTGTCATCAAAATATTCAGTATGCTTTCCAATCCTGTGTCCACATCGTTTATGAAGATGTTGAAGAGCACAGGGCCAAGGATGGAGTCTTGCAGAATCTCACTAGTGACAGGTCCCCGGACTGATGTCACCCCATTCACTGTAACCCTTTGTGCCTGACCCACAAGCCAGTTGCTCACCCATCCCATGATGTGTTTATCCAGCTGTGGGCTGGACATCTTGTCCAGAAGAATCCTGTGAGAGACAGTATCAAAAGCTTCACTGAAATCCAAACAGATTACATCAACTGACTTCCCTTGATCAGCCAGGTGGGTCAGCTTGTCATAAAAGGAAATTAACTTTGACAAGCAGGACTTTACCCTCCTGAAGCCCTTCTGGCTGTGACTGATGACTCTGTTGTTCTTCAGGTGTTTTTCAGTAACTCCCAGAATAATATCCATAATTTTGCCAGTCATTGTATTCTGCCTGTTGTAATCAAAACAAAAGCATCACCTACCACCCCCAGACTGCCTTTTCTAAAATAAAACCTGACTGGTTAAAAAAATAAAATTTAAAAGGGAAAAAAACCAAAGCAGACGCATTAAATCCGTGGTGTATGGTGGATGGGATCAGCATCCATCCAGTACAAGGAAAATGCCAGGATTGTCCAGCTGGTGGTGCCGTTCTTCCCGGCTGAAAGCAGTTTTCAAGCGGTGAGAAAATTGCCTGTTCCAGAAATTTGTACAGCTTCTGCTTTCAGTTATACCCACTGAATTCTCATAATTTGGACTCAGAGGTCTTTTCCAATGTAAGTGATTCTGTGATTGCATAAGCTTGGCTGTATAGTACATATAGTTAGATGAGGAAGTTCTGCCTTAGAATAAGCAAATAAAAATGCATGTTATTATATATATATATATATATTCTCTTCCTGTACGCTGCT
The DNA here is from genome assembly GCF_000691975.1 of Corvus brachyrhynchos. Taxonomy (NCBI): domain Eukaryota; kingdom Metazoa; phylum Chordata; class Aves; order Passeriformes; family Corvidae; genus Corvus; species Corvus brachyrhynchos. The sequence continues at coordinate 5,289,270 of NW_008236965.1, read as the reverse complement.
AAAATTACTTGAAGAAACCAGAGTTCTGAGACTCTGCTATGGCAAACCCGGGGTCAAACTGGTAAGGAAACCTTGTCTGACTGTGAAAGTAGAGTGTGTAGGGAGTCAAGCAGGGCACCTGACCCACCCACTGCAAGGGGCTTCAGTCCCAGCAGTTACAGTCTGTGGGTGACCACCAGAGTGTCTCCTGCATGGTCAGACAGGAAAGTTTCCTGAACACACCAGTACATTAATAAGATGACTGTGTCAAATCTTGTTTTCTGGGGCCCTCTTGTAGACAAAGGAGGGAATTACAGCTACAACCGAAAGTGTTCAAGTTGGATTTGTAGGAGAATTATTTTAATTTTTCAAAACATTGAATGTTCTTTATGTTATTTCCCAGATGAGAACCAGGGAAGAAGAATATGAAGATAGTGACAGTATAATTTATGAGTACGAACCAGACTATGAATGTGTAAGTTAATTTTCTTTTGTTTGACTTGGAAAAGCTGCTTTGGGGATGCGTGTTTTGGGTAGGCTGAAGTAACATGAGAGATTTGAAGTTGGGATTTACTTGCTTAATGTGATATCCTAAGTCTGTGTATATATTAGTACCTTACACTCTTTTTTTTTTTTTTAATATATTATTATTTTAAGGAAAAAGGAGAGCATTTTATCTGAAGCTTCCTATACTGGATATCAGGAGAACCCTCTTATGGAGATCCTCACTTATTGCCAGGTATTTTTTTACCTTTATATCTGAAATGACGTTTAAACAATTTTAGTTAAACTTCAGGAAGAGTTGTGTTATAAACTTGACAACCAGTGACTTGATCCTTTCCAGTTGTTTGCTTGTTAGTTGCCCACATAACTACAATATTTTCAAATTAAAACTAATCTCCTTCATATTCTCTGAACTTTTCATGAGAATACTATTCAAATATTAAAAGCTTTAATACAAAATGTAGAGTTCGTTATTGGGAGGAACTTCACAGTAACAGGAGAGATATGGCAGTGATACACACCCAGCTATTGAAAGTACATGTTGCTTGCCAAAGGTGTGCCAAAACTTCTGATAGTGTTGTTTTTGTGAGTTCTTTCCTTTTGATTTCTGAAGCAGCAACTGGAAAAATTGAAAATAGATGCACTAAAAATTAAAAGCATCCCATATTTGTTCAGGTGAGCACTTGTGTGACTTGAGTCATTCAGGACATGCTTAATGGAAGTCAATTTGTAAGTGGCTTGTAGCCAAGTGTTAATGTCATGTAAGTCTCCTTAAGCATTCAGCAGTGCTGTGGAAGGAGGTTGGCTATGTTTTAGGGAGGGAGTTCAGCTTTTAATTGACTTTCTTGGTTTCTTCAGGTTTAGGTTGGGTTCTTGTGAAACAGTACTGTTTTCAGTCTCATGTTTGTTGACAGGCCATGTATGATGCCATTCAGAAGTTGGATAAAAAATTTGATCTGCTTCATCGTAAGGTCTCGGAAATGCAGCATACTCGTATAAAGCCATTGTTGCTCAAACCTGTGAGTATTAAAGACCTAAGGCATTTATTTTTGATTTAATTCTCTCATTTCCTCTGATGCTTATTTAAAAAAACCCAATCCTTTCAGCAAGATTAAAATTAGTAGCAAATTAGTAGACTTAGAATCTATTTCAATTCAATTACTTGAGATTTCTGACTATGTGCCAGCTTTGGTCTCCTGTGTTGTTATTGACTGGTGGCCACAGATTGGCAGTGACCCCCATCAAATTCAGGATGCTGTGATAGATGCTGTAAAATTCTATTTGTATTGGCATGAACAGAAGTGAATTGTGTAGGTGCATCTTAAACTTCAGTATCTTGCTGTTGCACCTTTGCAACATGTGATGTGTTGTCTCATTGGGTTCTGCAGTTAGAAGAGAATTTAAGCACCAGTCAGGTTGGTTCAATTGACTTACTGAATTTTAGATCTCAGCAGTATGTTGTCATATCCATTACAGTATAAAATTTATTATTTTTCTTAATGAAAACTCCCTTTTAAACATTTTTAACAAGGTTTGATATTGAGTACACAGTATTCATTTTGTTCCTAAATGGTCAATCTACTGTTACCTAAGGAGACACAATATTAGTACTTCTAACATTGATCTTTAAAAGGAAAACATAACAGATGATTTTTGAAAAAGATCATAAAATCCATAATGACTTTTTTGTCAACAACGTTGCCAAGCTTTTAATGTGGCAGAGATGATTCTACTGTCAGGAGATGTCAAGACAACAGTAAGGCCATTTGCTTTAAGGGTGGATGAAGCTGAATTTCTCACACCTGTCAGATATCAGTGGGATACTAGGTTTTATCTGGTATGTGTTTTTGTTTTCAACTCCAAGCTTGTGCTGTCCACACATGGAAAACCACAAGTTTCAGGGAATAAACTGATCTTGTCACCTACAAATGAACCCTGTGCTTTTACCCTCCCCTCTGATATGTGGGATGGCAGCTGCTTTAATGTTTAGATTTTTGGGTTAAAAGTGACCTGCACCGCTTTTTTTTTTTGGCCTTTTTTTTTTTCCCCCCTGAAGGTTTTTATCCCTATCAAGAGTAAGATGCAACCTGCCAGCTATTTTCTTAGGTTCTGCCATTTAAAACCATCAGGAATGCTGTTGGGTTTTTTTATAGCTGTACCATTGCTGTCCTTGTGAAGGGCTAATGGAATGGTTCTTGGTAAAGGTACTTGGTTTTATTAGGTGATCTCCAAACCTGGGGAAACAGACAGGCTGTCAGAGACATAAGACTTCCTTAAGATCATAGGTTTTTTGAAATTACAAGGGTGAACTATAATGAGATTTCTCTAAAAAACAAACAAACAAAACCACCAAAAATAAAACAAAATAAGAAAAATCCACATCTCATCTACATTTGGTGGCTTCTGCTCAGTGACTTGTGCTTTGAACTAGAATGCATGCTGTATGGTTTTTATTAAAAGTACTTGAAGTGATGGAAAACGTAGCCCATCTCTCAGTTTGTCTGTCTCAGGCTCTTTGGAATCTTCATTGTAGATGAGATCTGAATGTTTAATTTTTCAGCTAACAAGTGAAAGAAGAGAAAGTGTTTGGGTGTTTTCTTGTTTGAAAGGAAGCTAGCTTGGCAGTGGATACATTCCTTGAAAATTCATCAGCCAACGACTGGGTCAATGACTGAAAAAATTTAATTTTTATTTTGCCTATTTAATTTTTTATCAAGCTCTAGAAAGTAATTTTGCCACCACCCCAGGTGGAAAAAATTTGAGAAACACTGAAGCTGACAAGATAAATTCGTAGTGTTGCAATTACAAGTGAGAATAGAAGAAAGTAGAGGGAAGGCTAAAACCTGATAACTCTCAGTAAGTGACAGAGACTACTTCAAGGAAGAGTGTGCGGTCAATAGTATAATTACTAAAATCTGGTTTTCCTGGTTTGTTAAAAAAAACCAAACCAAAATTAATCTATGTCTAATTTTAACCTTTTAATTGTTTTTTTGAATTACGTTTGCAGAAACCAGTTGGATTTAAATACAGAAGTTCCAGTCATCTACACCCAGGAAAAATAAGAGTACAAAAACACATGGAAAGGGATTTAAGTCTTCATCTTTCTTCATCAGGCCAGGGAGGGCATAGCCCAGTTGTAAGGGTTGCTTTACAAAATGGCCATGTTCAAGTCAATTCCAAAGTGAGACATGCCCAGCAGAGCTTCCAGCTTGAATCTCAGCAGCCTGAGCAGCCTGTTGGAAGGGAGAGCCCACCACTCCCCACTATAGTTTCTACACATTCATTGCATTCATCATACACAGCAACTAATGGAATGCCTGACCTTTCACCACAATCAAATCTTGCTCCCAGTATTGTGGAAAGTACTGTCAACTTTGCATCTTCACCAGTGGCATCCCCATCAATACCAGCACCATCTGAGCCCAGTAATGAAAATAATGCTGTGGAGTTGAACTACAGAAATACATCTGAGGATGTGAATATTAGTGAAGAACTACCATCTTCTTCAGTCTTCATCAATCCTAACTTTGGTGAGTTCCTTTGCGAGAAATAGTCAGAAACAAAAGCTAAAAGAAATGGCTGGTACTACCACAAACTTTGATTTACAGTAGGTGCTTTGGATTCTTTTAACTCTAGGCTCTTTTTCTCTCGTAATGTAACCTTTTTTAACCTGTGTATAATTCACAAGCAATGTGTGCATGCTATCCATGTGTTGGAGGAGGAAAAAGAGATTGCCACAAAAGCTAAGTGAGTCATATACCTGTGTGCATGTTTTAAGAAAGCAGCTTACCTGATCTGTGTGAAGCAAATACCTGTTTTCTTCTTGTGAGGGATTTTATCCATGAAAAATCCTTTCTATACTCAAAGCCTGCAGTGTTTGCTTTCTTTCAAAATACTTCATTCCATAGGAAAAGAAGAATTCTATAGATCTTTGCATTATAATAAAGATACACATATAACATAGCACCATGTATTAAAAACTAATGTCTTCTTAAAGTGTAAATGCCCCAAGTTATGTGCAAGGCTGAGCTATGACTTTTTCATTGCTTTTGGCCTAAAAAGTAAGTTTGTACAGCTGAAGAGCAGCATGAATAGTAGATGAAATACTCAGCTGTCTATCTAAAAATTTGTGAACAATCTGTGATTTAGCAGTTCTATGTATGGATATGCCACTCTTCATGAGTCAGTGTCTTGAAAACATACATGGTATCTGCACATGTAAAATAGGCCAGTGTGAACATTGTGGACAATTGGCTGTTTAATGTATTTTCTTGGGTGTTTTGATTTCACTTAGTTATGTTGGTGGTTAATGTGAATCAAAAATACACTTCTGCTACCATTCCAATTTAAAGCTGCTTTTGTAAGAGCAAAGATGAGCAGTAATACATAGTAGAATTAACTGTAGTAGAGAACATACTCTGAAAGTCAAGAGAAAGAGTTTGAAAAAATGTTCTAACAACTTGCTTGAGATTTTAAATATTTTTCTTTGAATGTTTATGTTTTACAAAAGAGTTTGTTGGTGACCCAGCAAGAAATGTAAAAGTTCTTGGAAACCATTTGTTGAAGGCTCAGCAAAAGACTAAACCCAAGTATGCAGCGCGCCACTTGGTTCGTGTCTTGTTCCCCAAGAAGACTTTATTGTGCAGCATTATGGGAGCAAGTGCACGAGGGCGCAGGACATTGGACCCAAACAAAATTGCTGCAATAAGAGGTATGTTACCTTTCAAAATGCACAGTTTTACTTCTTTCATGCTTAAAGAAGTTTTGAACTTACGAGGAGCCCTTTTCTGTATGTTTCTGGCTAATCATTGTCTGACAGCTGATGAACACATAAATGCCATAGTGGATATGCTCCACCGTACAATATCTTTTTGTTTTGAAAGTCCTGCTTTGTAATAATCAATGTTCATTTTTCTTCAATGTGGATAAAACAGTTCCGGGTTCTTCTAGTTTTATGTACATCATGTTCATCACTCATGCTTTCTATCTCTGAATTTTTAATTGCAGTTTATTTTTGTGTTTGTGTGTGCCATGGATTTTGTCAGTGATTTTCTGTTTGGTTGATTTGGGTTGGTTTATGGCCATGGTATACCTGGGACAAACATTAACTGGTGTTTTTGAAACATTCTTATGTGCGATTCTCTTGATTGAGAAATGGTGAAGATGGAGGGGGCTTTTTTTTATAAATGTCAAGTCATTTACACAGATCCCATGGCACGTACGTATTAAAGGGTTAAAATTGAGTGTGATTATATAAACCATGTGAAATAGTTGCAGCAACAGCATTACCCTGTCTCTGTTCTTTTACAGGGGTGGTGGTGGTGGTGGTTTTGGAGTTTTTTTTAAAGTTAGTGCGATAAATCATGCATTTCCTCTAATTCTAGCAGGAAATGTTTAATATAATAAAAGCATTATTCACAACATCTCAAAAAGTATCACAGAACATCTTGAATTCATAGTGCTTCTTAGTTTCAAAATATAAGTTTATTATCTTTATTTTTCAATGGAAGTCTGAAGCTTGTAAATGGAGAACAGGAAACATGAAGCATTAGTTAGCTTTCTCTCTGTTTCTAAATTAGGATACTTCTAAATACTGGCCTTTGTCGTGAAGCTTAAAGCATTTTGTATATTTTATATGTAGAGTTTCTTGCAACCAACTTCCCAACCTATGATTTGAGTGAGCATGGAAAAGACTGGAAGACCTGTATCACAAATGTCAATGCTATGATCCGCTGTTTACGCTCTGAAACCAAAGCAAACTCAGCAAGTTCACCGAAGGTGATCATTTATTAAGTATTAAGTTTGTGCTTTTTTCTCAGATGAATTATTTCACCTCCTCATGGTACAAGTGCTGTAACTGGAAATTCCTTGGATTCTGTCTCTGCGTTGCTCAGAGCAGGCCTGCTGACTGCAGCACTGGTTCCATGTTGGGAATACTGGAATATGCCTTTCTCTTGCTCTGCCTCTTCCTGCTCCTGTGTCCAAAGTTCAGTTAAGATATGTTCAGGCATAGGATGGGAATATGCCTTTCTCTTGCTCTGCCTCTTCCTGGTCCTGTGTCCAAAGTTCAGTTAAGATACGTTCAGGCATAGGATACTAAAAGGAAAGCACTGCAAACATTGCCCAGAAGTAGTGTCAAATTTGATTGAGAGCTTAAACAAGTAGCTGGTAGCACTTGTTTTCACCTGCTTTTTTTTTTTCAGGTATATCCAGCCATGCATTTCGGTTTTATATTGACTGAAACATCACTCCCAAAACACCTCAAACATTTAGCAGTTCTATGTATGGATATGCCACTCTTCATGAGTCAGTGTCTTGAAAACATACATGGTATCTGCACATGTAAAATAGGCCAGTGTGAACATTGTGGACAATTGGCTGTTTAATGTATTTTCTTGGGTGTTTTGATTTCACTTAGTTATGTTGGTGGTTAATGTGAATCAAAAATACACTTCTGCTACCATTCCAATTTAAAGCTGCTTTTGTAAGAGCAAAGATGAGCAGTAATACATAGTAGAATTAACTGTAGTAGAGAACATACTCTGAAAGTCAAGAGAAAGAGTTTGAAAAAATGTTCTAACAACTTGCTTGAGATTTTAAATATTTTTCTTTGAATGTTTATGTTTTACAAAAGAGTTTGTTGGTGACCCAGCAAGAAATGTAAAAGTTCTTGGAAACCATTTGTTGAAGGCTCAGCAAAAGACTAAACCCAAGTATGCAGCGCGCCACTTGGTTCGTGTCTTGTTCCCCAAGAAGACTTTATTGTGCAGCATTATGGGAGCAAGTGCACGAGGGCGCAGGACATTGGACCCAAACAAAATTGCTGCAATAAGAGGTATGTTACCTTTCAAAATGCACAGTTTTACTTCTTTCATGCTTAACGAAGTTTTGAACTTACGAGGAGCCCTTTTCTGTATGTTTCTGGCTAATCATTGTCTGACAGCTGATGAACACATAAATGCCATAGTGGATGTGCTCCACTGTACAATATCTTTTTGTTTTGAACGTCCTGCTTTGTAATAATCAATGTTCATTTTTCTTCAATGTGGATAAAACAGTTCCGGGTTCTTCTAGTTTTATGTACATCATGTTCATCACTCATGCTTGCTATCTCTGAATTTTTAATTGCGGTTTATTTTGTGTTTGTGTGTGCCATGGATTTTGTCAGTGATTTTCTGTTTGGTTGATTTGGGTTGGTTTATGGCCATGGTATACCTGGGACAAACATTAACTGGTGTTTTTGAAACATTCTTATGTGCGATTCTCTTGATTGAGAAATGGTGAAGATGGAGGGGGCTTTTTTTTATAAATGTCAAGTCATTTACACAGATCCCATGGCACGTACGTATTAAAGGGTTAAAATTGAGTGTGATTATATAAACCATGTGAAATAGTTGCAGCAACAGCATTACCCTGTCTCTGTTCTTTTACAGGGGTGGTGGTGGTGGTGGTTTTGGAGTTTTTTTTAAAGTTAGTGCGATAAATCATGCATTTCCTCTAATTCTAGCAGGAAATGTTTAATATAATAAAAGCATTATTCACAACATCTCAAAAAGTATCACAGAACATCTTGAATTCATAGTGCTTCTTAGTTTCAAAATATAAGTTTATTATCTTTATTTTTCAATGGAAGTCTGAAGCTTGTAAACGGAGAACAGGAAACATGAAGCATTAGTTAGCTTTCTCTCTGTTTCTAAATTAGGATACTTCTAAATACTGGCCTTTGTCGTGAAGCTTAAAGCATTTTGTATATTTTATATGTAGAGTTTCTTGCAACCAACTTTCCAACCTATGATTTGAGCGAGCATGGAAAAGACTGGAAGACCTGTATCACAAATGTCAATGCTATGATCCGCTGTTTACGCTCTGAAACCAAAGCAAACTCAGCAAGTTCACCGAAGGTGATCATTTATTAAGTATTAAGTTTGTGCTTTTTTCTCAGATGAATTATTTGACCTCCTCATGGTACAAGTGCTGTAACTGGAAATTCCTTGGATTCTGTCTCTGCGTTGCTCAGAGCAGGCCTGCTGACTGCAGCACTGGTTCCATGTTGGGAATACTGGAATATGCCTTTCTCTTGCTCTGCCTCTTCCTGGTCCTGTGTCCAAAGTTCAGTTAAGATACGTTCAGGCATAGGATACTAAAAGGAAAGCACTGCAAACATTGCCCAGAAGTAGTGTCAAATTTGATTGAGAGCTTAAACAAGTAGCTGGTAGCACTTGTTTTCACCTGCTTTTTTTTTTCAGGTATATCCAGCCATGCATTTCAGTTTTATATTGACTGAAACATCACTCCCAAAACACCTCGAACTCCATTTACCTCTGCTTCTAAAATGCTCTGTGCACATCTTTCAATACTTACTAACTGTTCCACCTGTGGTTTTCATGATAGAAATTCAGGCATAACTATATTGTAAATATCTGAAATCTAATTTATGCTAAATGTGAAGTAAGCTGGAACACTAATTAGAAAACTGGTAGGCTTCTCTCAGTGCTGCATGTACTAACCTCATTTAATGTTTCAGGAGACAGCTGAGGGAAAAGAAGAAGTGACTGATGCTCCTGATACATCTCATTGGGTAGATTTAAATTATAAAGAAGATAGTGGAGACAATTCTCAAAACTCTCAGAAAATGACTGGCTCCACAACTGACACATTGCAGAATTCAGGACTGGATAAGTTTCCAGAAGCTTTCCACATATCTTCGGTCAAGAAACAACAGTGTTTGGAACCAATGGGTAAACTAAGAAATTTCTGTTTCCTGGAATTGCTTGTTACATTTTAAATGGTCAGTGAGAGGCAGAAGATGCTACTGTAGGTATAATTGTATAGTAAAGGGATTTTCTGAACTATGTGACTCCTCTTTTTCTCTTGAGGCAGTCACTTGGTGTATACATAGTAAGTCTTTTTGAGAATGAACAAGAACGTTATATCTGGCTAACAGAATTTGTGTTTGCATTTACCAGTGACCCATAATGCATATCCACTCTCACATTGGGAAGTTCAGCTTCAGTTACTCCATTCAGTTGCCCTGGCTTTTTTCTTTTATTTGGTAGATATTCTGCCTTAAACAAGCAATCTAGCTCAGAATAGCTAATGAATGGTATTGCAATTTCAGAAGAAAAAGCACACTTTTCTGCAAAACTGACTCTTTAGGGCAATAAAAATCTTAAAGCAGCCTTTATATTTTCACTTTTTTTAAGGAAAGTGTGCAATATACAAATGAATTGGGAAAAAAATCCATGTAGCACTTGTGATGCTTAGAGACCCTCAAGGAAAATGAGCTTAGTTGCCCTTGGAAGTAATTTATCTGATTGGGATCACTTTGGGGCTGTATCAGCTCTGTTCCTGCACCCAAGATTTGTTAGTCAGATCCCACAGACCTGTCTATGTACTAAAAATCTTGCATTTTTTCTTACTGATGTTTGCAGTGAAGTCAGGTGGAAGTAGTTAAAAAATATTCACTCTTTTTCTGTTTCCACTTACAGGATCTAAGCACCACTGAAATAGCAGAACTTTTATTTACTTACATACTTGGAAAAGCATCATCTTTTCGCATGAGATGAAAACAAGTTAGAAAGCAATCATTAATAATGCAGATTGCACTGCTGAAGACAGATCAGAAGTACTGTTACATGGTTGTAAACCAGGCAGGGTTTTCTGGCTGCTTGGCCATGTGTCTGCAATGTGTTTCACATTAGCATTAGCCGTAGTGTTACGATTTTGGTCTGGTCGTTCCAAGTAAGGAGGGCAGTTTCTGGGTGAACATTTTGTGTTAGTTTTGATTTAATACAGCCGCTTTGAAGCATGGTCAGTGTTGGATGAGTAAAATATCTCTCTTCCCTTCATGACATCTTCTCTAGAACCTCTTGGGAGCCCATGGCGCAATGTTCAGTTGCCTTTCTCAGTCATTTATGTCGCTAAGGGGAAGACACGGCCAGAGTTGTCAGCTCGCTTCCTAATTCGTCATATGTTCCCTGAAGAAGTGCTGGTGAAAAGCAACGTGTATGGTAGTCTTGATCGTGGCATGAGCCCACTGGATTCCAATAAAATTAATGCTCTCAGAGGTAAGTAAGAAAATCTCTGTTAAATCATAATGTGGGGAAACTAATAAGAGTATTAACTTTGTATCCTGTGAACAAAGCATGGAGCTTCAGAAATTAGTCTGTGAAACTGTTCTTACAGGCATTTCTGCAAGCAGTGGAACAAATTAGGAGGAAGTAGATGAAGTTATATTTTAGGAGCTCAAGAAATTCTTCAGCTCATGAACCTGGTTTGTATGGGAAAAGTCAGTTGCCATGACATTGGCTTGAAAGGGCAATGCAGTGGGAGATGGAAGCAATCCCTGAGGATTCTGGAGGACATCAGAGATAATTTCTTGATACAGGGGCTGTGTAGATGAAGCACAAAGCAGAGATGTCATGTACAGCAGGTTATGGCTCCCTTCACAAAAAGGGTTGTTGTGTGATAATTGGTGGTGGCATTGCCTGTAGAGATTATGAAACTGTGGGCCCTGAGGTCCTGAGTAGAGTTAGAAGGGTCCAAGTATATATAGGCTCTATATCTTGGGAGAGCAGACTTTGACATATTTGGGAAAGTCTCAGATGGGAGCTTGTGAGAGACAGCTCTGAATAGGAGAGAAGCTCATGGAAGTTGGCAGATCTTTAAGGACAGCCTTCTGCGAGCACATCAGAGTCCATCTTGATGCTTAGGAGAACTGAGAGAGTTACGGGGAGACAAGTTGGGCTAAGCAGGGAATTCATAACTGAGCTCTGGAGCAAAAAAGCCACATGTAGAGATTGGAAGCAAGGAGAGCTTATGAAGTGGAATTTAGCAACTGTTGTGGTTTAACTCATCAGGTAGCTAAACACCACACAGCTGCTTGCTCACCTTCTTCCTCTGTGTCCTGTTCCCCCGCCCCACCCACTGGGATGGGGGAGAGAACTGGGGAAGAACGACTGCCTCTGAGGGTACAGCATTCATGCTAAATAAAATGGAGCTGTGGCTCACACCCTCTGGGGTAATGTCTGGGCATAGCCTGAGGGACAGAGCATGCCAGAAACCATTCCCAGTATGGCAACCATTAGCCTGGGAAACTTTGCCACTTAAATGTCTATATAGGCATGTAGATGTATTTTCTTTCTTGACATTTTGAGCTTAAGAAGCATTCAGAAGATCTGTTAAGTGTGTCTTAGGGCTGCAGGAACACCATGTAGGCCACAGAGCAGATGAGAGACAAATCCTGTGTGTTGTGGTTGCAGCCAGGCCGTGTCACTTGGCTCTGGGGCCAGAGGATAGTCTCTGGCCCTGTTTCGTTGAACACAGCCTGACTGGATGGCAGCACCAGCTCCCTGAATGTTACCCTGCAGAGCAGGAAGGGTCCCTAAGTATAGCCTTACTATAGTCCCAAAGATTGGTCAGTTTTGGTGAGAGAAAAGACGTAACTTTAAAAGCCATTTTGTGGACCATGCTCAGAGGCTCTGTAGACCTTGTAGGAATTCCAGTTCTGTGCTGTTCCTCTGAGGCCAAGTATTCTTGAATTTACTGTTGGGGATGGAAGTAAAAAGAGCCTGCTGCTGTTTCAGCCAACAGCTTGTGTATCCTTTCTCAGCATAGTTTATACCAGGAGCATCATAAGGCACACTTACTCTCCCCTTTACCTCTCCTCCTGGAGCAGAGTGAACTGCAAGAGCACAGGTTTTTATTTCAAGTTATTTTCTTCCTTCAGACGAAAGTTTTTCTGGCAAAATGGGTTTCTAGGTTTTTAACTACAAGTTAAAATACTAACTGTAAACAATGATACTCAGATTTTTGCTGTTATATGGAAGAACAAAGCTGACACAATGTCTACTAGCTATACCTTTCTACTGTGAAGGCAAATCTAGATGTTAATCAGAGAAGGAGAAGCAATATTGCCTTTGATTTGAAATTACAGATGAGAATTCCTTTTTAGTGTTTATTTAAGTCTTTTAGAGGTTTGCTTAGAGAAAATGTGTAATTCAGCTCAGCTCAGAAGGACAATCACTCCTCAATAACTTTAAAAACCGATTTTAATTTTGGTTTTAAGCTACTCATTTTAAACTACTCATTTTACTCATGGAAGGGGTGAAAGGTACCATAGTCCTACCCTTTTCATGTCATTGCTACCAAACTCAAGTATTTGTTTACTGATCTTATTTGCAGTACGGTAAGGAATGAGCTCTCGCAGTTTTTCTGTCCCTGTGTTTCCTTTACACCTGTGTTATGCTGAATTGCTGTGTTTAATTTTAGTGAATATAGTTGTCAGAGTGCTCAAGGAGTGCTTGGTCCTGCTTAATACTGGTCATTCTGAAATGGAGGCCCAGGTTTTTCTTCGCTAGCTGACCACATTAGAAGCTGAAGTTATTCAGCACTTCAAGGATCAAGACCACATACATGGTCATGTTTTCATATTTTGTTCTTATGCTTAGACCTTTTTTTACTCATTTTCAAATCTAACAGAAAGAGGGAAAACAGTATCTGCCCTGCTTTGCTTTTCAAGGCTTGTAATATGCCTAGCTGTCCTGGTTTGGTAGCATGCACTTGCTCTAGTTTAATTAGATCCAGAAAGAGTATATAGCTTGCATAAATAATTGATAACTCACTATTACATATTTGTTTATTTTTAGACTTTCTTCAAGAGAATTTTCCATCCTTTGATCTAAATGAAAGTGGATTTGATTGGAAGGCATGCGTGGCTGCGATAAACAGCACAATCCGCAGTCTCAGACACGAGCTTAAAAAGGCTACGTCTGGAATCCGGCAGAGGGCCCTGGCAGTGCCGCCCTTGAGGGCAGAGTCCCCCAAAGAATCCCACTTCCGTAAAGCCAGTGGAAAGCAACACTCTCATCTCAAAAGTTGAAGCTCTCTAACAGCTGTCTCAAATCTTAATTTAGCAGGTTTTTATTAATTCCGTGTAGAAGCTTGTAACATCAAGCTGTCCTATTCAACTGAGTTGTCAGCAGCACTAAATAATATCACTTCATGAGACCAAAGTTAGCAGAAGACTTGGGAGCCCTAACTCTTCGCATAAGTAGCGTTTGTGCTCCTCAGAATTGATTTTCACTGTTCCCTATAGCATTTGCAATGTGCTCTCTCCTAAAAGCATCTTACTCTCATGATTCATTGAATCTGAAAGATTAATCTGATTAGAAAAGATGCACTGTGCATCAGTTCAGCAGAAGCAGATGGAAAAGAGGAGATGAAAGAGTTGTCCTCCTTGGAGGATGAATCACAGCCAGCTAAATTATCTCATTATGTGTGAGGAATTAAATTTGCTTTGACAATTGGATATCTTCAGCAAAAATATCAGAAAGGAAAAAATCTTTTAAATTGCATTTTGTTAACTTGTTGTATCTGGACTTGATGATCTTGGAGGTCTTTTCCAACCTATGATCTCTCACATTTTTGCCTGCTATAGCAGTCTTTTTTGTAGGATAAGAGGCAGACAACAGTGTAAGTACAGCTGGTAATACTGCTTTGCTCTGATTTAGTTCTATAAAAAGGACAAAAAAAACCATCCAAAACAAACAATCCAATGGTTGGTTCTGTTTTTTCTTAATGACATTTAAGGAAAATACTTCTTCAGGATCCTGGACTCCACCATTTTGTGGTTATTGCAGCTGAGGCTTCACATTTTCAGCAAATCCCTTGTTGTAGGTGCATATGAGGTCCAGAAAAGCACCTCTCTGTCAATAATAAATGTTCATGCCTTTGCCTTTCCTTTCTGTCCACATAAGACTCAGATTTATTAGTGCACTAAGTTATATATTTTAAAAAAAAGAACAAACCAAACAAGCTAATTTTAACAAACTAATTTTCAAAATCACTTGGATGTTGAACTCTTAAAAATAAATAAAAATTAATTACCATATATATTCAATTTCACATCTTGTTCAGTTTCATTTGTAAGTTAAAATTCAACAGTAGTACCTGTACAGAAGTTAATGGGGTTTTTTGTTGGGTAGGTTCTTTGGGATTTTTTTGTTCATTTGTATTCAAAAGAGGAAGTAATCATAGAATCGTAAAATATGCTGAGTTGCAAGGGACATAGCAGGATCATCAAGTCCGACTCCTGACTGTGTACAGGACCATCCCCAAAAATGATACCATGTGCCTGAGAGCACTGTCCAAATGCTTTTTGAACTCTTGTCAGGCTTAGTGCTGTGACCACTTCCCTGGGGAGCCTGTTCCAGTGCCCAACCATTCTGTGGGTGAAGAACCTTTTCCTGATATCCAACCTAAACCTCCCCTGACTCAGCTTCATGCCATTCCCTTGGGTCCTGACACTGGTCACAAGAGTGAAGAGATCAGTGCCTGCCCCTCCACTTCCCCTCATCAGGATGTTGAAGACCACAATGAGGTCTCCCCTCAGTCTCCTCCAGGCTGAACAAACGAAGTGACCCAAAAGTGCCCCCAGCACTCAAGGTGAGGCTGCCCCAGTGCAGAGCAGAGCAGGACAATCCCCTCCCTGGCCGGGCTGGTGATGCTGTGCCTGTTGTTCCCCAGGACACAGCTGACCCTCCTGGCTGCCAGGGCACAGCTGACTCATGTTCAACTTGCCATTGACCAGGACCCCCAGGTCCCTTTCCATAGCTGCTCTCCAGCCTCTCGTTGCCCAGTCTATGCACAGAGTCAGGGTTGCCCTGTTCCAGGTGCAGAATCCAGCACTTGCCCTTGTTAAACTCCATATGGTTGGTATAAGCCTTTCTGCATCAGTCACACGGTCCTCCCAGTATCTGTACTGGCTGACTGGTGTGTGAACTTGCCTTGCCACTTGTGTTGGGTCTGAGTGCAGTCTCAGACATCCAACTTCTTCACAGAAGGAAGCTTCTTGGAAGACTGGCATAGGAAGTGGATTTTACCTGTGAAAGTTGTGGAAACTGGGGCTTCCAAAATAATGCCTGTACATAGCAGAATTAGACTGAACTAAATCTGTCCTCTCCTAGGCAAAGGTTTTATGGTTTATTTGCTAGCAATAGGATAAAACTGAACTTATTCTCACTTCACCTGCTGTTCATAACAGTCTGTATTATATGGAGTATAGGATCAGCTTTTTAATTGCAAGTTAGGATATGCAACGGCCTTATCAAATATAAAATTAGTTGGTAATTTAAGTTCCTTCTGCCACCTCTTTGCAGAAGTCCTCTGTAGGATTCAAGAATTAGACTGAATTTCTGTTTTTCTTTTCTTACTAGAAATGTACTGCAAATTTGGTTGTTCTGGTGTACTATTAACGAATTCTTCTGTTACTGTTCTAAACAGTCCTTATTGTAAATGGCAAGAACTTTGTTGTGTATAGGTATTACTAGTTCCAGCCTCAGAAAAAGCCAAAAATACTTATATTTTTTCAGTAGTTTTATGAATTTTTTTCACTGCCCTTCACAGATTTTAATGGTAGAAGGATATATTTATTGAATGACATGTCTGGCACTGAAATCTGTTAAGTGTGGTGCATACCTATGGCTTCCATATTGAAAAGAAAATTGAATTAATTGAAGTAGAAATAGTTTTCTTGTTTCTGTTTCGAATGTATCAAATTTTGCTAACTTTTATAAAGTAAAATTAAAGTATTTTGCTGTTAGGAATAAAGTATTTTAAAAATAAAACTAGCATATAGCTCTTTGACTACATATGTGTCTTAAGTATTTCTTGTGTCATGGATCTACAGTTCAAGTACAGTTTTCATCTGAAAAGATTTTTCTGATGTCCTTTGAAGAACCAGGGCTTTGAGAGATCATCTAGTTGAGGTGAGATGATTGCCAAATTTAGACTGCCTTCACTGTAAACCAAAGCAAACTCTTCTGGACTTGTCAGTTACAGCTGTGTGTGAGTTACCCAAAACAGAGCTTTCCACAAAAGGGTAGGAGTTGAGTAAAATTTTTAAGAAAGTTCTTTAAACTGATGAATTAGGAGATGAGGCCTTGTTCATGCAGTGGCATACGTTTCTGTGTTAGTCCTTATCCAAGGAATAAAACAGGGCTGTCGGGAAGCACTCGGGATTCACTGCCAGGTTCTGTGGATCCCTGGATGTGACCTAAGGAGTGAACAGTTGTTTGCTGCACTTCGCGTCAGGGAGCAGCTTGAGCAGCCGGGGCCGGGCACCCACAGCACAGGCAGCATGTGCCCTTGCCAGCACGGTGCTCTCGTGCCGGTCACTGCCCAGCAGTGGCCACTGCGAGGGCCACAGGGGATGGGGGGGAGAGTCAGGCCCAGAATCGCTCAGCAGCACCATGGGTGTGAGTGTCACCCAGGAGCCAGCGCCAAGCAGGACTGGGGACGTGGCTGTGCGTGGGACGCACTTCCCCTGCCCAGTAAGGGGGTCCAGGGGATGGGGCTGGCAGGCCCAGCCTGCAGCACAGCCCTGCAGGGGGTGAGGTCCTGGGCCCAGGCACAGCAGTGGCCAAGAGGGCCAGGGCCAGGCTGCTCAGGGCACCTGGGGGATCTTGGTGCAGCCTTCAGGCTCTGATCAGAAGTTTTGCCGGTTCCACAGCGTGGCTGTAAACAACCCATCTTACAGCTGTGTTCAGCTTTTATAACCAGAACTCGTTCCTTAGGACAATATCGGTACTTGTTATTTTCTTCAAGGGTTTATTCAGATAGTCATAGGATTTTAGAATAGGCTGTAGGAAGAGCTCAATATTTATGCAGTTCTTTATTTGTATTTTTGTATAGGTATGGCAGTGTGATAATTTTGTAGGTCTCTTGTATAATTACCATTTTCTTTTATTCGGTGTATGGTATGATGATACCTGTGCCTGACGTGAGAACTCTAAATGTCACCTGAACTACAGGCTTATGTAAGTGTTTAGCTTACAACTTCAGCATAGATTTTTTTTTTTTTTTAGTATTCCGCCTCCAGCTTTCAACCTCAAGTGGTAAAGTGACATTGATTGTACTACTCCATGAAATTGGCTTCAGTACTGGAAGCAAGTCTGTCCATCGGGTGGCTTGAAGGGTTATAGCACCACCTACCGAGACCCAAGAGTTTTTCTGAGAAACCGAAAACCTCCCTGACTGAAACAAACACTGAATATTCTACACAGTCATGCCATTCTGAGAATTTGATTGGTGCTCTCACTGGAAATTTGAAGTTCCACTTCTACCTGTGCTTTATCCTTTTAAGCTAAATCTTCCCATTTAAAAATGATCTAATTTGAGTTGGGATTGTTTTTTCAGTGAGATGTTATTCTTTTTTTAGTTGCTTTTAATATCATCTGTAAATCTTTAACACATGGGGCAACTGTTCACATACAGTTTTGTATAAGTAATAAAATGTGGAAGTGATGGAACACCAGGTTCAGCATCCTCTTTTCTCACAGCCTTAGCAAATTCTTTGGCATTTAATCTGCTATTGTGAACTTTCCAAAGGTGGCATCTGCTTTGTAGGCCCATTGCCTTGGTTTAACCCCAGCTGGCAACTAAGCCCCATGCAGTTCACTCACCCCAGTGGGATGGGGGAGGGGAGTCTGAAGGGTAGAAGTGAGAAAACTCATGGATTGAGATAAATACAGTTTAATAGGTCAAACAAAACAAGGAATTCATTCACCACATCCCACAGGCAGGCCGGTGTTCAGCCACCCTCAGGAAAGCTGAGCTCCATCACATGTAAGGGTGCCTTGGGAAGACAAACACTGTGTCTCTGAATATCCTCTCCTTCATTCCTCTCCCCCAGCTCTCTAGGCTGGGCATGATGCCACGTGGTGTGGGATATTCCTGTGGTCAGCTGGGGTCAGCTGCCCTGGTTGTGTCCTCTCCCAACCCCTTGTGCACCCCCAGCACTCTCACTGCTGGGTTGGGGTGAGGAGCAGAAAAGGCCGTGACTGTGCAAATGCTGCTCAGCAATAGGAAAAATGCATCTGCATTGTCAGCCCTGTTTCCAGCACAAACCCAAAACCCATACTAGCTATTGTGAAGAGAATTAACTCTGCCCCAGCCAAAGCCAGCACACTATCGAGGAAGAGAACTTCAGAGCCATCAGAAGGCAGCCAGAGGCTTGGGAAATTCCCAAACTTGGTGAAGCAACCACAGGTAGTCCAGAAGGACATCTTTCTGCCTGTACTGTCAGGTTTCAGAGGGTGGTGTAATAATATTGGAGGCCAGAAGACATTTAAAAATGTCTGGGTGCCTCGTTAGAGGCAGGAAATGTTCTGTGGCAGAATAACAAACCAGCCCAAATTTCCTTAGATTTGCAAATGATTGTTTAGGTGTCTGCAAGGAATGGGTCTAAGTAAGTTGGATTTTGAGAGCAGTTTTTGTATTGCATCCTACTTTTGTTCTCGTTGCCCAGAGCATGAATCTTCACTCAGATTTGGCAACAAATGTTCTGAAAGGGCTTAAGTTTCTGATCCACAAGAGAGTTCCTTTCCTTACCAGTTCCACAGGCAGGAAATTTCAGTTGGAAAGGGAAAGCTTTTTAAGTTGACACTGAGGAGGGTGGGGGCAGAGAATAGAATCATATTTTACATTCCTCACTTGCATACTGCCATGCTTGTTTTAATGCCTATAGGAAAGGAGTGAACAGAGCAGTCAGGTGCTTGGGACATGAAAATGAAGTAGGTAGGCACATATTTTTCCCCAATTGTCAAAGAAGGATGGAAACACTGAAGAAATTAATAGTAATGCATTACTGACATGATTGGTTTTGTTTAAATGTTTTTTGCAGATGATTCACTGCCACTAAACTAAAAAAAGTGAGAAAAATACAGGGGTTTTTTTTCAAAGAAACCTTAAAATAAACTAACCAAAAAACCCAAAAAAACAGGTGCCACAAAACAACAACAAAAACCTCAAAGCCTTCTGCCACTTCGTCCAAGAGGCCAAAGATAACACTTCAGTGTCCTGTTTTCTGTTCCCCTTTTGCCACTGCTCTGAAGGAAGAATTAGTTTTCTACTTTATGGTTATGACCTTCTTGGAAATAAATTCAGCCACTGAAAGCAGCAATCTATTAAAATATTCTTGTTTTCCACACATTGCAGAAATCTTAAATTCCAGTAAGATAGTTTTCCATAAAGCATTTTTTCCATCCTTGAATGTATTTGGATTATAAGTGAGGAATATTTTTCTGCTGTGTAGTCTCATGGAGGTGCTGGTTGAGCATATTTTGTCCACCCCTTTTTTTTTTCTTTTTAAGAACGTAGTTTTACAGAGCTACGCTTTCAGTGTTCATTGGTAGCAGAGATAAACAAAACCAAATATTTGTAAAAATCTTTACTCTCCTCCATGTAGCCAGTGAGGTGGTTTTCCATGGAGAACTTGGTTTTGAATGTAATTTCTTTTTGTCTCTTGCAACTGTAAAAACAGTAAAAGATATCTTTACTATGACAAGACAACAAAGATGGCATACTCTTTATAAAAGGGAAAAAAAACAACTACCACATCCCAAGCATTGATTTTTTTTTTTTCCTACTTTTGTGGCTTTTCTGAATTTCATTTTAAATATGCACTTGTCCTAAGTAAGTATTTTCTCAGAAACTCTGGGTAAAACTTAGTCTTGCATAGTCTGGAAGCAAATCTAGTCAAACCTTTGCTTAGCTTTGGGTTTATCACACTTGAGCCTATGGCCCAGTTCTGCAAGCATCTGGGTGTGTGACTTCCATCTTATTTATGATTCCTCAAGGTAGGAAAGATTAACATATGGAAACACAGTCCAAACATCATGCAAATAATTTTTTTAAAATTGTAATAACTCACCAAATGATCACAAGGAACGAATGTAGGAAATAGGTGTTGTGGTCACTCAGAAAAGCTTTACAAATTTAGCTCTTCCCTCCTCCTGGGGGTGTCTGTCCTCATCCTAAGTGAGTAAGTAATACACCCCAGCTGGTAGTTCAGCACAAGGACCCTGGACTCTGAACAGCAGTGGCTGAGTTGCCTGCCCAAATACTCTTCTTCTGACTTTTGTGAAGTAGGAAGAAAGACCAAGAGGAGTGACAATGCCTGAGGCTGTCACAAATCTCTCGCCAAAGTGCCGAGACAGGCAGTAGAAACATCTCCATAATCCAAAGTACTGAAGATTATATTTCTGCATTTTACAAAGCAGTTGGGATTCACTGGTTGCTATTGTGACCTGCTACAGTGCGGATACTGTAACATGCATATATCAAATCAGGAGTCCCGTGGAAAGGAAATATATATGGACAGACAGATTCTTGATAGCTGTTTCAGAGATGTTTATTTCTCCAGCCGCATGGCCGGAGCTCTGCTGAGGAACTGTTCCAGTCACGGGACCAAGGGTCCTTCT
>NW_008236965.1:5255919-5267309 GCF_000691975.1 Corvus brachyrhynchos | reverse complement strand
AATTAAATAATATTCACGAAAATATTCTTCCATCGGCATATATTTTGACTCAAATATTAACTGTGTCCAAACGGCCTTCCAAAAGTTCTTGGTAAGAATTAAATCCCAAGAAACACAGAAAAAGTTCTTAAACAACCATGCCAGGAAGTGTTTCAGTTCTTTTTGAGCTTGAATCAAGCTAAAATTTACAAATCGTTGTTCAAGAATCTTTTTAAGTTTAAGATAAATGTCCATATGCATCTCTGAAAGCCAAGAGTCTTCCCACGGTTCCTCCATAGTTTAGATATGGAATAGCAAAACAAAACCAAGAAGAGGAATCCAAAGTTTCCAGGGTTTACTCACACAAATCAGTCACTTAGGGATCGGGGATCGTTCTGCTCACAATTCTCCACCACTTGCTACAGTGCGGATCCTGCAACACGCATATATCAAACCAGGAGTCCCGTGGAAAGGAAATATATATGGCCAGACAGATTCTTGATAGCTGTTTCAGAGATGTTTATTTCTCCAGCCGCATGGCCGGGGCTCTGCTGAGGAACTGTTCCAGTCACGGGACCAAGGGTCCTTCTGCCCGCGCAGGGAACACAAAACAACCAATGGGAACGAGGCTGAGCAGGGGCAGGGAAGCCCCGTGTCTGTGCCCTCAGGGCCCCTCTGCCAGGACCACATGGCAGGGGGGGAGACCCCAACAGTGACCATGTTCTTAGATCCCTGTGACAGAGGGACCTAAGAACATGGTTTCTACTCTCTGTTTTAATTTCTCAAAAAAAGTCTATTCAATTAAATGTCAGGAAAATGACAGTGATCATTAACAAAAGCCACTCTTTTGCAGGGTAGAGGGATGCTGAAACCATGACAAGTAAGCTTTCTGGGCCAGGGCTCATTTTATTTCTGTTTCTATACACAATGCTTTGCGCAAAACGGTTTCTGAGCAGAAAACCCATCAGCACTACAGTAATTAACTAAATTCTGGTCTTTATTTGAGGGTCTGATACAAACACAATTGAAACTGAGAGTATTCTCTCTGCAGTTCCTAGCGGACATAGGCAAAATTATTTGAAATGTATATATATAAAAATTTTGAATGGATATATAGATATATTTTATGTATAATTTCAAATTTTATATGGATTATGTGTGAATAAAAACAGATTAAGTTATAACCATTTTGAAATAGCTTTTGTAATGAATATTATGTCTTCAGCCAGGGGAACAAATGCAAATGCATCTCATTTCCAGCTGCAGATGAGTTGAAATGTGGAGTCCCTAACCCTACATGCACACTTTGAACACTTTTTTTTCTTTCTGCTGACAGCCTTTTAGCAGCATCCCCTCAGGAGGCTTATATTATAAAGTGTAATCTATCTTCTGTTTGATGAATTCTAGGATATTTAAAGAAAAAGTGCTGAAAGAAGCAGACTTGCTGCTGACCCCCTTGTCCTGAATCAATTTCCTAGTCCAATGTGCCTGTAACTACTGAAGCCCTGCTTACCCTTATGTTAGGATTAAGTATCCTATATGCTAGAACATAGATATTTTCTTTATCTAGTGCCTCCTCGCTCTGACTCCCCCTTTTCTGCCTACACCCTGTAGCCCTGAGCGACCCTTCTGTCCCCACTTTGTCACAGAATGAACCCATCCACATCAGCCCCAGCTGGAGCCTTTCCCCACTGAAATGTCCATCTGATTCCCTTCTTTCCCAGCTCCGCAGAATACCTGGCTACATAAAAGCACTTGGTTTTTTGAACACCGACCACTTCTTTGTTCTTATATTCTTTCTGCTAACTTGGAAGGGTCAGCTGGGAGAGCTGTTGTTAAAGAAAATACAGTTTAGCAAGTGGTGACTCAGTAATCTGTATTGTCTGGTATCTTCTGACTTGCATCAGAAATGGAAGAACAATAGCAGAGTCTGATTCCCCGGAGACTCTGAGTTTGGGTTTTAGTGTTTGGGTTTGGGGTTTTTTTTAAATAAAAGCAAGAACATTTGTTGGTGACTGGAATGTCTTGGGATATTACACTGAGACCATGTATTTTAATTGTGCTTTAGTAGGCCTTCTAACTGGAAAAACTGCACAAAAAAAAAGAATTTTTCAGTGCAAAAAAAGAGCAATGTTTTTTATGTCTGGAAAAGGCATTGCTTTTTGTATGTGATTTCATCTTCTGAAGTGCCTTGTGAATGTAACTGAAAATGTACTGCAAAGGACTGTGTAGAAAGATATAGCCTCAAATAAAATATGTAAGAGAGCTTTCTTAAGGAGTGAAAAAATTATGAAAATAAAATACCTCCAGGCCTCTATTTTGAAAACAATGCAAATGTTAGACTACATTTCATTTTTGTAATGCTACCCATCCTTTTCACTAAAAGGAAAAATTGATCCCAACCTTTTCTGCAGTTAAAAACATTTCAAACATGTAATAGGTACCCTTCTCACTTCAGCCCATCACCACCCGTCTTTATTCTGATGTGCTGTAGAAGGGAATTAATCTCCTTACGGGTTTTTTCCTTTTTCCTTCCTACATTCATACAGTGTTTCCTGTGAGACTGTGAGCCCTCCTATCTGTGTGTGCCATAAAACAAATATTTGAATTGTATGTCATTTTAAAACAGGCCTTTTGAAGAAAAGTGCTTTAATTAACATTTACTTTTATTTGCAAAGGAACGTTGAAGATCCTTTATATCTGAATATAGATCACGGCTCCCAAAGAATACCAACGATGTACTGTAAACTCCGCTATTGATATATTAGTGTCACACTCCCAGCCTTATTAATTCTGCATGGTTGTGAAGCACTAATTATTTCTATTAATTTCGATTACAGTAACGTGCAGTGACTGCAGCGGAGGTGTGAGTGTGTGGTAGGAGGTGAGGGCCACATGGAACAGCCAGTTCTCATGGGTGACGAGCAGGAGCCAGGCTTTGCTGTGGAGGGGGAGCAAAGCACAGACTCTGTGCCTGGCACAAGGTCACTCTGAAGCCTTTTACTAGGCTCTGCTTGGAAGCCCGGGAGTCTCCAGCCAGTGCGCTAGTAGGGAAAAAATGCAAGTGTCTCCACAGCTTTTGTAGTGATGATGAGAATTGGCAGATATTAGGAGCAGTATGAAGGGATGGGGCAGGGCTGAACAAAAATCAGATGTGTCCCCGTGGTCCCTCGGCCAGGCTGTGCTGGGAGCAGGCTCTGCTGCGGCATCACTCACACTCACCATGGGCTGTGGGACATGGGGGAGCCCATGGAGCGAGCCCTCTTCCTCCCCTGTTGCTTGCAAGGAGCACAGATACTGTGGTGATTTCTTCCCATGTTTGCATTGAAAACCTGAAGCTGTGGGGATTTATTTCCTCAGGTGTTGGAGACAGAAAGGGTAAAAGTAATGAAAATCTGCTAAAGACTGAAAATAATAAATTCCTCGTATTCTCCCCATCTTCTCCAACCCCCTGGAGCATATGAATTCATTGGCCAGATAAGCAGAATACTTTATGCACTTGGCCACACAATCGTGGTTTGTATCCAGGGGACTTTACAGGTGTAAAATTAACCACAGGAGAGCTCTTCTATTGCTCACTGACTGCAGTGCAAACATATGGAGGACTGCAAGTGAAAAATAATTAAAACAATATTTGAGTACATGCCTGATCTCTCATCTTACATGTACAACACATGTAAATCCATCCTTTTTTTGTTTCAGTATCTTAATGCAGAAAAGTGTTTAAAACATAGTTTTCTCTGTGAAATAGCACCTTTTGGAGATAATTTGCCTGTGCTGAGAGCACAGTGGTGTCCAGAAATGCACACAAAACCAAAGGTTTTATTTTCTTGGTGTGAACAACAGAATACCTTGGACTGGTCCTCTGAAATACTGTGGCAGATTTCTCTAACTTGGCTGCCAGTGCCTTTCAATAGCATACCTCTTAAAAAAATAAATCTGGATTTAACTGATACTAAAAGGTCATGGTCCATCAGCTACACTAAAATGTTTTTAAACCTGTCCCAATACACACCCATCCAATAAACCAGGGAGGCTCCTTCTGAAATTTTCTTCTATCCAGTACAGAAAATGTAGTTTGAAGTCCACCTAGACACAGGATTATTCAGCAGACCAGAGTGGTTCCAAATTAAGTGGGTTTTTTAATGAAAAAAACCCTCAAACCTTCCTAATTATATCTTTTTCCTCAGGAGACAGGGACAGCTGCAAATTCTGATTTCTCTGGTAAGTAGCCTGCATTTTATTTACTTATTAAGACCATTTAACACTCCTGAGAGGTGCCAGTTTGAGAACTGTAGAGCATACAATTCTTCATTTTTTTTCCTTTTTTTATTTTTTATTGAAATGGCCAGAGCTACTGTGGCACAGGCAGCTGTGTCATTAGCTTTCCTGCTGTGCCTTGGAGACTCAAAAAAGGGAGGGATTCAATCAAATTTCTCCCTCAAGTGGGAAGTGTTGCAGAGTCACTGAAACTGGGGTGGGACCAAGGGGAGAAGAAAACAAGGAATACAAATGTCAGGGACAGTGAAGTGCAGGGGGGGAGACTGTGGGTGGACAGAGATGAATTGCTGCATTGCCAAGGAAGGCAAGGATGTGCCTCCGAAGAGGGTGCAGACCCCACAGCAGCTTCATGCAACAATGACATGGCAGATCTACTCCCACTTCAGATGCTGATCTGTTGTCTCAGTTTTCCCCCACCTGAATAAAAGCAAATGATGCTTTCCTTCTGACAGCACTGTGCACTTGACTGAGGATCTAGAATATCATGTTGCTCTTAAAATAGATTAATATGCATATGTATCATTGTATTTGTGTGCATAGTGACTGAGGATTTCTGCCCCAATGTTTGCCATCATAAATTACAGTGCAACTGCTCCAAACTGTTAGTAATCCACTACTGGCGATTGCTTTGGGGCTGAGGGGCGTAGCATGGCAATTACAGCTGCAAATATGGTATGGGTTATGTTCTAGCAACTCTTTTTCTAAAGCAGCAAACAAAAAGAAACTCACAATACAAACCACTGCCTGGTTACAAATATGAAATCCATTAGATCAATTAGTAGCAGAAGAAGGAACATTTGAATCCGTATTTGGGGTCATTATCGAATCAGCTTCTTACATTTATTGCAGTCAGCTTAATCTAATGCCCTTCACCCGGTCTGTGTGTGTGACTGCAGGCATGTATGTGCACAGGCAGAGAAAACATATATCCATTATTTGCATGTAGAAACACAGCTGGTTGACATTATTTCAATAGCATGCAGGCATGTGTAAAATTTAATGTAGAAAAGTTCTTTTTAAACACTGGGTTTGGAGACTGACCTCTCAGAACTATTCCTGTGGCCCGACTTCCTACCATGAGCATCAGCAGGAGCAGGTTTGCAGCTCAGCTGTAGCTGAATGCAGCTTTGCAGTATCTTATAGCTCTCCTTTAACCTGAGTTTAATTTGCATTGCCAGTCCTGGTGGAATGGGACTTGGCTAAGCCAGCTGAAGCCCAAGAAGGGGTCTGGCTGGTAGAGCTGCAGGAGCCTGAGCCAGTGTCAGGACACTGCCCTGCCAAAGCCCAGGTAGATTAAAGGCTGTGCCAGTCCATAGCACCATTACAGTTGTACCCCTAGAGTGTGTTACAGCAAGCACAGATCTGGGGCCAAACTGTCCAGGGTCAGCCACGTCAAGTCTGGTTGCCTGACCTTTGCTCAGGGAATGAAACCCCCATTCTTCTCAGGCCCCTTGGTTTGTATCAGGACAGGACTTCCCAGGTTTGTCTTGTAGGCCCTTGTGCCTGTACCCCTTTCCTCTGCTTAGGGTGACTTCTGGAGGGAATCACTGTGAATTGCTTCATTTTCCTCCTCCATTGTCTGCGGTGGGGGAAGATGGCAAAATATCTGACAGTATATGCTAGAGATGATCTCAGAGTGCAAGTGGAAAAAAGGCAGCAGCAGCAGGCAGTTGGAAGAGGAGAATTAGGCAGCTCTGTCCCAGACCCAGAGCAGGGGCAGAGCATGAGGCTAGCAAAAAAGTCAGTCTTGCACTGTCTCTCCTTGGCTTTAAGGGCCTGGTGTAGAGTTCAAGACTTCCTCACAATGAAGCAGCTGGGCAACACCTGAAGGCAATTTACTTAAATTCTAACTGGATTATTTTGGGAATCTGACTGGGTGCCAGGCTGGCTGCTTATGAGAAAGTAAATACTTAGAGACAAAATGTTCAAGTGTTTTGCCCAAGCTGTGTGTGCTGGCAAGAAGAAAAACATTAAACAGAGCAAAGTGTATGGGCCAACAGCAACCCAGCTTGGAATGTGGAAGTCACTCAAAGGAGAGACAAAATGTGGATGAGGTACAGCAGTGTGGAGCAGCCTCTGCCTGGGCATCCCTGCTGGGGCTGCCCACCACCTGTATGACTGCCCCCTTACTTTCAGCTCAGTCATCCTCCCACCTTGGAACAGCACTGCTGGGTGACAGGCAGGCACAAAAACATCAGGCTCATGATCTTCATGAAATCCAGCTAGTCATTTTAGTGGATGGAAAAAATGGTGGTGATGGAGATCCACCCGCAAATGGCTTTTGGAGTCTGGGTAGCACACTCTGATGGTACCAGAGCGGCTCCTATGGGTATTACCAAGCTAGGAGGAATGATGGGGTCACAGGTGCCAGGTCACACCAGCCACAATTAAAGGTTTTCACATTATCAGGGCAAGACAGTAGTGGGCAGGGCTGGTCAGACTTCAGTAGGCAATTTGGCCGTACTTCTTGAAAGGCATCTTGGATGTGGAATGCACAATTTTAACAATGTCATGCTAACATTAATGTAAGTGCAAAGAGAAGCATTTATTGCCCTCAAGGGAAGTGGGTTTGAGGCAATTAAACAAGGGCAACGACAAGGACCTGGGTGCAGACAGCTGGGCCAGGGAAAGATGCACCAGTAATGGACTGACATGAATGCCCTGTGCCCAGTCTTAAGGACAGAGTAACAGCTGGTTAAAAATGATCATTCCAGCTCTGAGTCTGCTTTGCCCAAGAGCAGAACAGCAGACCATTGCTGGCAAAGGCAAGTTCAGTGCTTCTAGCCATCATCTGCGAGGGAATGATACAGATGGTGAAGAGTAACCATATGGAATCAGAGCAGGTGTTGCATGAGCCACTGAAGAGCTCTTAGCATCAAAGCATCTATAAGCATGGGAGGAAAGACATTTGGAAGAACCACTGCCTCCCACCTCCCACTTCCCTTTGGAGGAAAAAAATGTAGGTTTTATCTGAGTATTTTACACATGGTTTTGCTTTTTATGCTTTTCTTGGACCTTATGAAATCCAAACAAGTAAAAGTTTGGTGATGTGGTCACATAGGGAAAGTCCCCACATGATTTCCTTGTGTCTGTGTGAATCCTGACATCACTTGAAGCTCTACAGGAGAAAGAAGAGCTCAGAGCCAGGCTGGGATGCATCTGTGTGCATATTCCCTTTGTGTATTCCTTCCAAAGTGTCCTAAGGAGGGGGTGTGTTTGTGTGTGTATTGTGCCGGTGTTAAGTGAATGCTTGGAAGAAGAAAACCGTTTGTCTATTTTAATGCCTCCCTGACCTTCTGTGGTAAAAATACTGCAACTACTGGGCTGGAGCTCTGTTGGTCTCTGCATTTCATGCTAAGCCAACATTTTACAGGCCTGTTGACTGCTATCTCCAGCCATAAAAGCAGTCCTGCAGAAGGCAGCTACCTTCTCTTCTGGGATTTAAATCCCTTGCCTTTGAGAGCCAAAGCCCAATGGCAGGACATAAGGCTTTCAGCCTGAAGACCTTTGTTGAGATAAACCAACACCCGGCCCATAACTAAGTCACAATATCTGCTGGCGGATGGCAGTGGGCATGCTAAACTCAGCTGGGAAGCTCTTCAGAGCCCAGGGAAGACATGGAGCTTGCCTGTGGCCTCATGGCAAGTCAGCAGGGGAGGGATGTGACCACAGACACACAGGGAGAGATGTCCCAGTGCCAACAGGGACATGTGGATGTCTCACAGGGAGAAGCCCACTGCCACCATGGCACCTCCAGTACCAACACCACTATACAGCGCAGGCTTTTCAAATACCTTTCCCTTCCCATGCCATGCTTATAAATGTTGCCATCCAGTGCTGCAGTGGAGGTGGGCTTGCCCAGTTGAACAGAAAGCACTGCTCAAATTGCAGCCTGACTGCTTCAAAATCCTGCCTTCCAGCAAGTTTTGCTCTCTGCTTCTCCTGGTAGCTGTGCAGCTTGCGCCTGACTCAGGCAGATTGTCCATCCCCTGAAAACAGCTTTTGAGCCAGGAGCTGATGCATGCTCCCTCCTTGCTCTCACTTGCATGCTCGTGACGGGCTCTCTCAGAGCTCGTGATCACACCAGCCCCCCCAGCCCTTCAGTGCCTTTCTGCTCGATAACGTGTTTCCATGGAGGAATACTAATAAGCTGATTCCTTCTCACCCCCAGATCTGTGGGTAGGAAGGGTTTCTTCTTTGTCTCCTGCTGACCCTCAGATTGCTGGTTTTTCATGTCACTGCTGGTGTGTGCTGATTTGAAACAAGAGGGAGGTCCCCCTTTGCCATTTTTTAATTGGTTTCTAAGCCATTTGTGCTTTATTTCAGCTCAAGACTACTACGGCATTTTCTCGTCTGTTATGCCTCTCTTCAGCGATGAAATTTGGACAGAAAATACCTCCTGTTAAAGTGAAGGGCAAAGCTGGGAAAGAATGCAGGGTGTTAAACACAGTGTTGTGAGCTTGAGAGCCTTACCATGTGTTCCTCAAGCTGGGATGCCTGCCGTAACAGTGCCTGAAACACCGCTTTCCCTTCAGGCCCACCAGCAAAGTTAGGGTCCTTCTTCCCTATTACAAGTGGCATCATCTGGGAATGTCATCACCCAAGGAGTACAAGCCTCACGGCATGGAAAAGTTTTGTTGTTGCCCTCACAGACAGAAACACAGAAATCCATCAGAATATGTTTCATCATCTTTCTTTCCTGTTACCAAGCCCTGATAATGTAATGAACAACTGCTGTCTTTGCAGTGGGCTCCTGTGCTATTCATTGAGGGGATTTAAACAGATTTTCTCATGGCAGCACAGGCAGGACTACACGTGCATTGGTCTTGGGGAAAAGAAGGTGTTCCCAGCAGTGAGGGTAGGACACATGGCAATAACAGGGCCAGAAACGGATGTGCTGGAGATGCCTCTGTCACTGCACTGCCAGAGAACATGGCTTAGGCAAGGACAGAAGTTTCTGACCAGCACTAGAGATTCAAGATGTCTGGTCTCTTCAAGGCATATATTTCAGACCTGATCCCAGGCCTTTGAGCAAACAGGACTATTCTCTCAGGCCCTGGCTTAGGCTTTCAGGGGGCAAAATGCCAGGGGATCTGCCTCCTTTCCTGCTCAATCCCTGTGAAAGCGGAAAGTCTCGTCTCCATGCTCTTGAAAATGTAGTCCCTGGGTGCTGCCATAGTAAATCACCTGCAATGTGCTTGAATCAGATGCAGGATATGCAGTCACCTTTCTTGATGAAAGGAAGGGTTCCTGTAAGCTTGTTCTTGAAAATTGCAATTATGAGCCTGCTTCAGCCACCCATGCACTCTGCAACAGTCAGCAAAATGTGTTCAGATTTAATGTCAACAGCTCCTGGTGCAACATTCCTTTGGGGCAGAGCTGAGGAAAGGGAAGAGGCAAAATCTGCTCAGTCGTGATGACTCTTGTCCTGTCCTTTAGCAGGTCATGAGAGCACAAAATACC
The DNA here is from genome assembly GCF_000691975.1 of Corvus brachyrhynchos. Classification (NCBI taxonomy): domain Eukaryota; kingdom Metazoa; phylum Chordata; class Aves; order Passeriformes; family Corvidae; genus Corvus; species Corvus brachyrhynchos. The sequence goes on along the minus strand of NW_008236965.1, from coordinate 5,257,586 downwards.
CATCTCTGCAATGAGGGAAGGGGGTAATGAAGCAGCTGCAGAAGGAGGAAACAAACCAAGCTGGAATGGGGATGTCAGATCAGGTGTTAGTGGACTTAGCAAATAAATCAATGCACTAGTAAGTCATTCCCACCATCATGCCCCACCCATCCCAACTCTGCCTAGACTTAAAACTTGAAGCCATATCTCTCCCCTCCAAAATTAGTGCACTGTTACCTGGGCAAGAGTTTAACTCCTGATTTCACAATAATGATTTCCTATTTCAAATTTTCGTTTCTTGGTTGCACTGGCCCAAATAGTTGGGTTGTTCTTGCTGCTGCAACTTTAAAAAAATGCCCTTCAGTGCACACTGAAATAATGTGCTTTGGAGGAAAAACCACTGTCAGATAGTGGCTTTTCTGAGAAAAAAGAGTGGAAAGCATCTACAATGACAATGTCCTTCTAAAGACCTGACTGTGTGTGAAAAGGTATGCAGAAGATCTGTTGTGTTCCCTACGGACGGACACTTGGACCCTCTGTCAGTGACACCAGCTTCCCCGTTCAAGTCACCATAGTTAGTGACTAAAACATGCCAATTTACTTGCTCTTGGTCTGTATACTCAGTTTTTCCATCAAACCAGCAATGACTTGGCACGCCTTGCCTTTTTCCTCCATCTTAAGTCAAAACAATGAAGCCACAGAGCATACAATAGTGTTTTTTTCCTTTGGGAAGACATTGTTGCGCGAGGAACCAGTTCTTTGTTTAAGAGTAGCTATATTAAAGGAGAGATTGTGGGGATTAATCCCACCTCTTGCCATTTCTTGGGACAATTTACCAGGGTTCCCCAATGGGAGAGTGCAGGTAGGATCCATTTACACATAAGAGGTGCATAAGGACAGAAGTCCCTAAAATACTATATCAGACCAAAGGCTTATCAAGTTCAAGACCTAATCTTGCACAATTGCCACAAGCAGACACCTAGAAAGAGTATGAGAAAAAGGCTGCTGCAGCATCACCCTTGTCCTCACCCACTTTTTCTGTCTCCACCTACTGCACGACTTGCCAAGTCAGAGGCTGTGTTTGTGATTCAATTTCATAGATCACCAATAGGCCTTCCCTTGGGAACTTTTCTAGTCCCCTTTTTAGTTGCTTTGAGCCATTTATGGCAATGAGTTGCACAGCTGTAATTATGCACAGTATGAAGCCAGCTTCTTCTCCGTGTTAGTTTTCAAATCTGCTGCCTGTTTTTTTCATGGGGTGCCTCCGAACTCTTGTGGTAAGAGCACAAAATTTGGTCCCTGGCCACCTTCCCCACACCAGCTGTGATTATATTGCCCTCAGTCACAAATTGCCTCTATCATCTCTGCTACTGCTGTAAGGGAACAGTGTCTTGGTTTCTTTATTCTTTCTTCACATGTTAGAGGTCCTGTGCTTCTCATCAACTCCTCTCTACACTCTCTACTTCCTCTATATCTGTTACAGTGCGGATACTGTAACACACGTATCAAACAATGAGGCCCATGGAAAAGAAATATACATGGACCGATTCTTGACAGATGTTTCTGAGATGTTTATTTCTCCAGCCGCATGGCCGGGATCTGCCAAGGAACTCTTACAATCACGGGACCTGAGGGTCCTTGCCCGTGCAGGGGAACACAAAACAACCAATGGGGAACGAGGCTGACCA
>NW_008236965.1:5255126-5255613 GCF_000691975.1 Corvus brachyrhynchos | reverse complement strand
GAATTGTATAGGGAAGGCATGGGGGGAAAAACGGATTAGGAATAAACTGGGAATGTGGTAAACTTAGGAAAGGGTTCATATTGGGTATAGGGTAAAAGCGGAAAGTAGGCTGCAGGTAGGGAAGCTGCTGGGATGGATATTGTTTATAATTTTGTGCATAACAGCTGCCTTTGACTGGAATACCTCCAGGCCCAGTAACATTTGCTGCTTGTAAACCCTTCTTTCCTTGCACTATATCAAATTGTACAACTTCCCCATCTCCTACACTTTGCAGGTAATTTTTAGGGTTATTCCTTTTAATGGCAGTTCTGTGGATGAATGAATCTCTCCTGTATCATCTCGTGTTATAAATCCATAGTTGTTTTTTACATTGTACCATTTCACAGTTCCTGTGATTTTCGTTGCTATAACTTCTCCTATCACGTGCTTGCGTGTTTGTCGTGGGTGCCGGTCCTGCGTGGCCGCTGCCTCGCCGCCTCCCAGCTCT
>NW_008236965.1:5251672-5254999 GCF_000691975.1 Corvus brachyrhynchos | reverse complement strand
GAGGGGTTCTGCTCCACCAACTCCACGCTGCTTTGAGTGCGGCCCTGTTTCGGCTCGGCGCTGCGCTGCGCGGCTTCTCATGTCGCTGTGGAAACCGCCGCCTCTCGCTCTACAAGGCTCTCCAAGTCGTGTGCTCAGAGCGGGCTTCCACACTGACCCCCGGTTCCTGGCTGCTCGTGGGGGCCACCTTTCTGCTGCACATGGCCCACAGCACCCGTGGCACCTGTGGCGTCGCTCCCTCACTTGTGGTCGAGGCAGGGATGGGGTCCACGATAAGGCGCGCACTCCCGAGGGGGCCGGGCGCATCCAGCACAGGCACCTCCACTGGCACGGCTGGAGTCACGTGCTCCTGGGATGGCTGCCATGCGGTCTCGGCCACGGGATTACAGTCATCCTCTGCTCTACGGGTAATGGGACCATAAAATGCTCCTCAAGAGCTTCACTGATTACAAGGGATGCACGGAGAGGCTGAATCACTAATGCATGTTTTGTTTGATCCCTTATCTCATCCCAGATCTTGTGCCAAAAACACCCATGATTAACTCCAGTAATTCGAGGAGGATTAATATCAAAAAGTAACTCTTGAGAAATATAAAAGAAATTTTTGAAAAGCCAGTTAAAAAAATGTTCTAGATCTCCTGGAACAAATACTTTCTTGTTTTGTTGTTCAAGGATTCCTTTAACTTCTAGATACATTTCTTTCTGTGGTTCAGAGAGCCACATTTCCCATGATTCTTCCATAGTCCAGAGACAATATCCAAACCAAGGTGAGAAGAGAGAGATCTAGAGTGGTTTTTACTCACGAGTTTTCTGTCCTTAGGGATTGGTGTCTTTCCAGCATTTCTTTACCTTTTGTTACAGTGCGGATGCTGTAATACGCGTATCAAACAATGAGGCCCATGGAAAAGAAATATATATGGACAGATTATTGATAGATGTTTCAGAGATGTTTATTTCTCCAGCCACATGGCCGGGGCTCTGCCAAGGAACTGAGGCAATCACGGGACCCGAGGGTCCTTGCCCGCGCAGGGAACACAAAACAACCAATGGGGAACGAGGCTGACCAGGGGCAGGGAAACCCCGTGCCTTCCCTCAGGGCCCCTCTCCCAGGACCACATGGCAGGGGGGAAGGGACCCTGACATATATCCATTTTGGTAGGGGCTGACCAAAACTGCACATGGTTTGTGCTTTATTGGTTTCTGCCCAAGCATTGCCTACATTTTTCCTCCTGCATGTACAGCACAAGAGCAATGCTGATTATTCTGCCCTGCCTGGTGAAAACTAATAAGAAGGTAAATGCATAGCCTGTCCTCTCTTTCACTCACTGAGGTTGTTCATGAAAGTTGGTCCTGGAACAAGAAGATGCAAGTTTGTGATGTTGGTACACACTCCCTGGATTAATTCATTCTGGTAAGACACTGAGGAGGTGATTCCACGTGCTCCGATGCCGGCTGACCTCAAAAGCATTATCAATACCCAGTGAAACTGTTTGGTCTTCAGCCACAGTCCAGAGTATCTCCAGGTTTTACAGTGTTTTCAAAATATAAAAAGCTCTGACTTTCCTCAGGAAGGTGCTTGAAATTTCCTGAAGAAATTTTAAACCTTTCTGTTCATAAATTTAGCCTAGATCCAGCTCAGTAAAACATTAAGCATTAAACATCTGCTGAACAGGAAGAACTACTAAGAATGTTAAAAATGTGTAATCCCATTCCTATTTAGGTCTTTATTCATTGTGGCAATTAAATGTGTGCATTAGTGCTCTGCTGCATTAGGATTTAAGTACCCACATACAATTAAACGTTGTGTTGAACCAGGTCCCAAAGCCAGATTTTAACCTATATTTCTGTCTACTCTGTACCTCAGTTTTGTGCACTGAATATTTATTACTCGAAAGGATATTTTTCCATGAAGAGGGATTTACTTTAAAATATGTCACATGCACTCTTTTAATGATTCCATCTTGCAGAATCATTTTGTGATGGGAATAATTAATAAGGTTTTATGTATAAATATTTTTAAAATAGGTTAATCTCTTGCTTAACCATTCAAGACTATTCTAGGCAGCAGCGTGTTTACATGTTTGGCTATGTATACATCAAAACATCCTGGGCCTATATGTGAGGTAAACAAATAAGTTTCATATTGTTTTACCTACGTATATATTTGATCTATTAAAAAGATTACCTGAAAAACAGGATAGAAGCAATTTTAAATCTCATCTAATCCAATCCACTGCACTTTGAGCTATAAGCTTGAGTAACCATTAAGATCTACGACAGCACAAAGGCTTCAAGAGAAGACACAAACGCTGCTGTTTGCACTGGTGCCTGCAGCTATCTCTAGTTTCCTTGGGTTTGCATTGTGATCTTATTTAGCCAGGAATGCTTCTTTTAGCAGCAGCATCTGCAGCATATTGAATATTGGAGCATTCTGCCATCCATTTTGCTTTCATCCAGTTGAATTGCTGGAGTGAATGAGATGCAAAGAAGTCCTAAGACTTGCCCACACAATGAGTCAGTGGCCCAGCTGTTTTAAAAATGAGAATAAATTTTCTGTCCCTTTGCTTTAACAACTTTATTGCAATGCACCCTTTACACACTTTAGACTATTTCTCTTTTTCAGAAGGGATGGGTATTCATGGATACCATTTATGCTCCCACTTGCATATTTGATTATCACCTTTCCTGATGGAAAAAAATCTTCCCTAGGAATTACTAGTGAAATGTTTTCTCTTTGTTCTATGAAGTCAGTGGAGAGAATAAACTAAATAAGTGAATTTTCCTTGGCACAAACAAAAATACACAAAGTGTTGTTGGCATTGTCTATTATACAGTCCCATCTTTCCTCTCACTTACCAGACATGGTGTTGCTGTCTTCAGAAGCTTTTTTTCTCCAAGACCTGCCAGTTTTTCAGATCAGCCTATGTGGTAATTTCATTGAATGACCACATGGCATCTGCTTATACCCTGTAGCTACCCAGCCATTTACTCCTAAAACTTTTTGCGTCATGATTTTTCTCTATTTCTTGTATGATTTTTAGATGATGATGATGATGATAATGATGATGATGATGATTTCTAAATGGAAACCAGAATGTTGTTCCATTCACTGCTCTTGTGTCTTTGTCTTTTAAATTCAAATTTTTTAATAAGGCTGGAATTCCACAGAGGTGATGGACTCATACCAATGGATGGCAGTGTCTGCATCCTTGGAAATACAGCAGCAGCAGTACATAACACCATGTACTGGCATGACAAAATGCTCAGATTTAGCTTGATAACCTGATGATACCTCAAGAAACCTGAGGGCACCCACATACACATTAG
>NW_008236965.1:5246188-5251585 GCF_000691975.1 Corvus brachyrhynchos | reverse complement strand
CTTTCCCCCCAAACTTCATTGGCTTCTTAGCGTTATTTTCTTTTATCTCTCCAGAATAGATTTTAACAACACTCATCACACACCATCAGGAGTCGAGTTCAGCTGCAGTATATGTATGTGAACTTGTGATCTGATCCACCCTGGGTTTCTCTGTTGCAGGATCAGCCCTGCTTATCACCTCCACTCAGTGGTAATGTCATCTTTGCTCTGTCCTTGGTTGTGACCTCACCAAATTACTCCCCAAAACAGTAAGAAACAGCTGAAATTTGAATTGGAATTTTCACTTAAAAGAATCCAGTGAAGAGGTATTAAGTTATTCTGAGCTGCTTTGTCGTTGCTATTTTGAGTTACAGTGAATGAACCCTCTACTTGTTAATACTGGTAGTGCTGCTTGCCACAAGCTGGAAGAAATGGGCTTACACAATGTGCTTTTTTCATGTGGCATCCCACACTTCCAGGCTTCCATGGGAATATATGAATAAATCCAATTAAAAAAAATTTTTTATTCCTTTTTTACTCCCACTCTGTTCACCAGATGTGCCAACTCATTCTGGGCTTTGGTTGCCAGCCTGGGCTTCCTTTTTTTGTTTATTGAGTTACCCTCAGTAATGTGTCTTCCCTCAGGGCCAGATCCTGGATTCACTTAGGGTCCTACAGCCATGGTCCTCAGCGGGTGATGGCACTCATGTGGTGAGTGGGTGTGGGGCTGGGAATACATCCCTGCGTGTGGGGATCGGTCAGCATGTCCATGATGATGCCTGAAGTGCCTCAGAGCCAGTCACCCTTGCAGGCTGTTGGGAGTACCTGTCATAGCTAGCAAAAAATTAGCACAACTGAGATCATATACATTTTCATTAATCTCTGTGAGCCTTAAATAAAAGGAGCACTGCTGGCAGCTCTGATTAAGAGCTTTCTATTGATCATAAAAGCCTAACGCTAAAATGAATTGTTTAATGTTGAAGGATTGAGATAACAGCCAAATAATTTGATTTATCGCAAAACCAAGACATAAGAAGAAAGAAAATACTTCAAATAAGAATGCTACAGTCTCTGTAGTAGGCCCTGAGCTAATTTCAGGCAGATCAGGAAAACAGCCCAGCCTCCATGGCCACGTATGCACCACAGGAGAGAGTGGTCACAGCCTCTCGATGCCTCATGAGTGCCTTGGCCAGCACTATGTGGGGGAAGGAGGCTTGAGATGCTTTATCCTTGCACAATAACTCCATTCCTCTTCTGTGTGTGTTTGTGCTTTCACATGCCCCCACTATAATAGATACACATTTTTATGCAAAGCAAGAAAATGAATATACAGATATTATACATTGTGTGTGGAATTCACCCTGCTTGACCATTTCAGCCCTCTGAAAGCTGGGCACTTGAGCTGGTTATTTACATTTAATGGCCTCTATTGTTACCAGAAGGAGAGAAAGCAGCTCCTTGGTGAATATCTCTTTGAGGGCATCTGATTCACCTTCTGTTCACTGTTTAGGGAGCGAACCAAGACTCTTACTAGATGACTAGTTGTTAGATTAAGCTAGATACTGGTACTCCTCAGTGTGTGTATGTGGGATGATAGAAGGTGTGAGAAGTAACACAGTGATGAGCCTGCAGAACTCCCTCACAGCAAGCAATCTGCCATTGCGGTATGTACTGAAAACTAACACAGAGCTTGCCACCCCAGGCACAAAATGCACTTGCAAATCCCCTGCCATATTCTTGATAATGATTAAAAAAACCAGAGCCCCTTGTCTGACCCCCATTCTGACTACATTCATCCTTCTCAGCCACATGATTTTCTTTCAGCATGGTGGAGTTCTTGGAAGGGTTTTGGCCATTCATCAGCAGCCCTGTAGTCTCTGGGAATAAGGGAATAGGGAGGTGGTAGACAAGTCATTTGGGAGAAATGAGACATATTCCAAACTTCTCCATGCCTGCTTAGCTCCCAAAATGTCTGCTCTGGCTCTGTTAGCAGTTAAGCATCTGTCAAGTTGCTCTGCTCTAGCCAAAGCTTACAGTGGCCAGCCAACTGCAGGCTGGGCAGCGGAGCTCTACCAGGGAGTAAGGCAGACCTTGCCTATGAGCTGTGTGAGTTGTGCAGAAAAAGTTGGGAGAAGCCCAAAGACCAGGGGGCTCCTTCCCTTGTCCACCAGAAGACTATACTTGTATCTGAGTGGACAGAAGTTTGCAAAGGAACCATGGTGTCTAAAGGCGTGTGCCAAGCATGGGGAGGTATGTGCTGAGCATCAGAGATATTCAGGAAGTGTGTGTCCACCTCAGCAGGGCTTAGAATACAGGAAACTGTCCCTTGGGGAGAGGGGAAGGGGGGTGTGTGAGTGGCACATCCTCCTATCCTTCATTAGCCTGTGCGTAAAGTTTTTTCACTGTGCCTTTTTCATAAGTGTGTTTGTATGTCTCTCTGCTTTTGAGCATACGCCTTAAAACCAAGTGCATATGCTACTTTAGTCTGATACCCAAACCCTCCTCCCACTCTCCCACCTAGTTTATTCAGGACTTGTCCTGCTTTGGTTCCCACTTCAATGGTTGCACTGCTTTTGCTTTTTCCATATACATGAGCTTGTATAGATGCCAGATAGCATCAAAGATCCCCACAATAATTTCCCCCTGGAGATATGCCAGCAAAAAATAGGGGGGATAAGAGCCTGTCCATACACTGTTGTGGTGGAATTAATCTGTTTCTAGTTTTTAAGCGGGGGCTGTGGTGTAAAATCAGCCTGGCTCTGCTCTCCTCCACAGGAGGAAGAACCTTCCCAGTTTTCACTATTCCCTGGCTGCTTGTTGAGTGTCTCTTCAAGTCACAACTTTCAATTACTGACCCTTTAAATTTCCTGGAATGGACTCATGTAATCTCTTTCTGCTCCTTATTGCCCAGTAGAGATTGACTCCGACAGCACCGCAATGGTTACGGCTTTGCTTTTGGTTATGGTTCTTTACAGATTTTAGCTGGGCTTAGTCAGAGGCATCAGGGGGAGGGGAAGTTCTTACTTAGTGTTAGTGCCCTTGGTTTGGTAGCTGTGCCTTCTCGGGGCATCTCACTGTGGAAGAATTTGCGTTTGTCAGTAAAGAAGAGAATGTTAAAGCACAAAGGGAGTGTTCTTTCTTCTCTGTTGTTTCTTTATGTGTTTTGAGGTTTGTTCTGAATTCTAACACGTTATGCCCATGTGAATAGGAACATTTCAAGCACTATCTGCTTGCTGTGATCCCAATAAACAGTGGATGCCACTAATGGAGTCCCTAGCACATTTTTGGAAGAGGAATATAGATGGCATATGGCACAGAAGAATAATTTCATAGTAATAAGCAAAAGCTGGTTATTAGCAAGACACTGTTTTGTAGCTAATGGTGTTATGGATAATGAGGCGAAGGCGAACCTGTTCTCAGTGCTGGGAAATAGCTGATTGCTCTCCTCGGCAGAAACAATACCAAGCCTAAAACACCCTTGATCCTTTGATAGATTTTGGGGGAAGCTGTCCCAGCGCTCAAAGACGAGCTGCAGCACAGCTTTGGGAGTGGGCTGTGCTGCAGCTGGCAGGAGAGCTGCTGGCAGCTTTACTACAAAGCTAGGCCAACCTGAGCAGCAGAACAGAAAACCCTGCAGGTGGCATGGCCATGCAGCCATTGCCTCTGTGCTGCCGTCCCCACACATCCATGAGCAGCAAATGTTTGTGTTTCTGTGCACAGTAGCAATAGCATGTCAGAAGTAAGAGGCTGAATTATTTTCGGGTTGGTTTGGGAGAGGGTTGTTGGTTTCTTAAAAAGCACTATCTATCTGAAGGATTTTTTTATAGCCATTGAAAGAAGATACAAATGTTCACAGGCAACTTTGTGAGTGTATCACAATTCTGTCTTGCAAATAGATTTGCAGTTCTGTACAGTGTCTGAAGGGAATCCTGCTTATTTTGGCCAAAAAAAAGGAAAACAAATAAAGAGGGGGGGAATAGGAGAGAAATCAAGGGAGAAAGAGAAATAAAGGAAAGAGGAAGAGAGGAAAAGAAAAGGGAAAAAGAAAAAGAAGGGAAAAAGGAGGGAGGGAATGAGGGAGGGATGGAGGGATGGAGGGAGGGAGGGAGGAAGGAAGGAAGGAAGGAAAGAAGGAAGGAAGGAAGGAAGGAGGAAGGAAGGAAGGAAGGAAAGAAGGAAGGAAGGAAGGAAGGAGGAAGGAAGGAAGGAAGGAAAGAAGGAAGGAAGGAAGGAAGGAGGAAGGAAGGAAGGAAGGAAAGAAGGAAGGAAGGAAGGAAGGAGGAAGGAAGGAAGGAAGGAAAGAAGGAAGGAAGGAAGGAAGGAGGAAGGAAGGAAGGAAGGAAAGAAGGAAGGAAGGAAGGAAGGAGGAAGGAAGGAAGGAAGGAAAGAAGGAAGGAAGGAAGGAAGGAGGAAGGAAGGAAGGAAGGAAGGAAGGAAGATATTAAAAAGAGGGAAAGATTGGACCAACTAAAAACACCTGAAAAACCTGACTGTTGGTGACCTAGATCTTAAGAAAAGGGCTGGCACTTGAGGATATGCTGACACTGATCTGTGACCATGTATGATGGTCAAACTCCTTAAATGATTTTTTGTGCCTCAGTTCCCAGTGACATAAATGAGCCAGACTTGCAGAGAACTGCAGGCCCAGAATGCCCCGACACACCACAGGTACTGCACCCTCAGCCATACATCTCCCTGGACAGCCTCAGTCCACCAACAGGCTGGGTCAATGACGCCTGCAGTCATGTCCTTCCTGCCCCTTTGCAAACCAAACTGACCTTGGTCTGGACCTCTGTCCCTCTGAAACACCCTGGCCTGCTCTGTGGAGGGAGATGGGGTTCAGCTCACACCCACTCAGCCTGTTGGTTCCCCCGAGAAGTCCCCCCAGCCTCCTCCTTCAGCACTGAACTCCTCCATCAGAAATTAGGGATTTGGGGTTTTGTTTAAAAATAAAGCATGCAGAAGGTTCCTATGGCCCTGCTCCCCTCAGATGCCCTGTCTTGCCAGCTGCCATGCAAGGGGGTCTGCAAGGCCAGTCTGCCCCTATCCCCCAGCCACCAACATCTCCCCACACCCTGCCAATGACAGTGCTTCCCCCAGGTCACCAAAAGCCAAATTAAATTATTAATTACAACAGGACCAACAGTGGTGCCAGTGGGCCCTGATGAAGGGCCAGCCGCCCTCGATGGCCATAGGAACTGCCCGGCTGCCCACCCCGAAGGGCTTCCCCAAGGCTTCACACCACACACACCTACAGAGATATGGTTCCCACACAAAATACAGCTGCCTCCAGAGCAGCTGTCCTGCAGCTGCTGTCACCCAGAAATTTCCACAAAAAACTCTTTCCAGCAGCAGTTGCCTGGGGTATGGAGCCACGGCAGGGTGGTGCCTGCACCACCTTCCTTGCTTCATGCCACA
>NW_008236965.1:5216499-5246158 GCF_000691975.1 Corvus brachyrhynchos | reverse complement strand
TCTTGATCAGAGCTCACAGGACGGCGTGGTGGAGAATTTCATTCCCCCTCTCCCCAAAGCCCAGGCCAGCCGGTGAACGTGAGCCAACGCCACTCAGCAAAAGCCACCCCTGGCCCCCCGCCATCTACCCCTGATGAATGAGCTGCAACACACTCAAAAGGTGAGAAGGCCCAGCCAGACCCATATCTCACAAACCTTGGCAAAACTGTAGTAAAAACCTGTGAAAGAGGCTTTTTATTTTTTTTCTTCCTTCTGTTTTCACTTTTTGTTCATGTTTTGGGCTCTGTGCCCCTGTGCAGCATGCCTGAGCGGGCTGGGGTTGAGGGGACACGCCATGGCAGAACTCTGAGCCTGGTGGGGTGGGAAGGAGGGCAAGCATCAGTCTTGAAGCATTCAAACAAATGCTGCACTACTCCTAGAGTGATGTCAGGCCACCTTTTCTGCTCAAATTGTAGTAAAAATAAATACAGCTAGAATGTGTGGGCATGGTTTGGAAAAGGATAAAGAGGACATTTCAACATTGGTCTCACTGAAGTGGAAATGATTTCTGATAGCCAGCTGGAAGCTGGCACAGGCACTAGGCTGAAGTTGAGAGTTCATGCAGCTGGGGTTTCATAATACCAAATTGCTAGTCTTTCATTTATTACTTGAGTCGAATCCTAAAATCTTATTTATATGATTAGTCCCTCTGGGCCATATCCTTATTTCTCTTACACCAGACTGACTCAGAGAGAGGGACATCTGTGAGGCAAAGCCTCCTCATTAAAAGGTCCCTCTAGAATGGAAAAATAAAAGCCAGCTATGGTAACGTCCTCTAGCCTGCAGCGAGGAGGCTCAGACCAACACAGAAATGAGCTACACACCAGGCAGCTCTCTTCAGCAGAACTAGCACAGCCCTCCAGAGTCCTCCATGCCTTCCTTCTTCAGATGAAGGTTCAGTTCAAGTACCTGGCACTAATCATCCAGGTCATTAATTTTTTTTGCTCCAATTTACATCAAAACCTGCTCCCCCCTCCACACTGGGCAACATGGCAGCCATTACTAGGAAAGTGTTTGGTGCAGAGATGGCTGGCTCAATAGCCTGGCTCCTTCATTTGAACCCATAGCCACGTGCCCAGAACATTGTGATGAACAGCTCAGTGCATCACATAATGTGGATTCAGTCATTTTGCTGTAGACAGGCCCAGCCCAGAGCAGTGGAGGCAGAAAATGTTTCATCATACTTGTCCTGGAGGCCAGGGGCTGCTGGCAGAGCAGGTGCCCTTAGCAGTGCAGTATCACCCTCCTTATGGATTTGGAGAAAGGCTATACCAGGTGAGACACCAGGAACTGGAGGCCCCTCCAGCAGCATGATGGGCAGAGGGTGGGAAGGCACATCTACTCTGACTGTTAGTCTGGCAGAGAGATGTCTGAGATCATGGAGGTCTGAGCTTGTCCATCCATGTGATGAAGCACAGGTTCATTATTCATATAGAATCAGGTTGGAAAAGACCTCTAGGATCATCAAGTCCAACAATTAACCCACTGTTAAAGCACTGTCAAGTCCACCATTAAATCATGTCCCCAAATGCCACATTCACATGCCTTTTGAACACTTCCAGGAATGGTGACCACTTTCCTGGACAGCCTATTCCAATGCCTGTCCACACTTTCAGTGAAGAAATGTTCCCTAATATCTAACTTAAACTTCCCCATGTGCACATTGAGGCCATTTCCTCGCCCTCTGTCACTTGTTACATCGAAGAAGAGACTGACCCCCACCTTGCCACAGCCTCCTTTCAGGTAGTTGTAGAGAATAATGTCTACCCTAAGCCTCTTTTTCTCCTGTCCAAACAATTCCAGCTCCCTCAGCTGCTCCACATAAGACTTGTGCTCCAGACCCTTCAGCAGCTTCTCTAGACACACTCAGTGTCTTTCTTGAAGCAAGGGAACCAAAACTGAACACAGTACTTGAGGTGCAGCCTCACCAGTGCCACCTCAGACCCACATACTACCCAGGCAGCTGAGCCCAGTAGGCAGAATTTTTTAATATGGGGTCAGTGGAAAAGCAGTTCCTTCAGGCTTGATTCTGGGCCTGGCAGGAGTCCAGCACAAGTGTCCCTGCACATGCTTCTCCTGCATATCTAATCCTGTTCTATCTCCAACACAGTTCAGGGCTCCTTGCACCTGGTGGAGTAGACTCTGCTGTATTTTGATTTCTGAGCCTTCACCTTAATCAGCGGCCCCCTTCAATAATAGTTGTGGAATGAAAAGGCAGAGAAGAAAAGGCAGGACAAAGGGGATGAAGTGGAAGGAAGTGGCCAAGCTCACGGGCACACAATATGAACTCAAATGAAGGCAACCTGGTTTCTGGACTGTGTTCATTCTGTATAAATATCCCCAACAATTTAGAGAGATGGGGAGAAGGCTCTGGAGCAAACTCCTGCAGAATCAAGGCTGCAGTGCACTTATTCAGGAATGTGAGAGACTCTAGGATGTGGGGCAGAAATTCCCCAGCAGAAATGGTGTGCTGAGGGGAATCACCAATTACTCCTGTTAGCACCTGCAAGCAGGCGTTTAAACAAAGCAGCATTCTCTCATTCTGTTGAAATGCACAGCATATCCCGCCAGGCTAATTAAATAGCAACCCCTCCCTTACAAATAAGGGCACTGCAGAGGGTGTGCTTGAGCTCAGACCCTGCACACAAAGGGTGACCGTTCCCAGGTTGGATTCCAACAGGGAAATAAAGACTTCCAGCACCAGGGATCTGCTCTGCACTTGATGCCACTGCTCAGCTTGCTCAGCAAAGCAAGGCCTCCATTACCTCCCTCCCACCCAGCCCCACCGAGACTGCATCTGCCTGCCCAGATTTCATGGGAGCAGGCAAGTTCTGCTGGCTTCAGCTTCCCAGGCACTGCCTAATTGCAGGGCAGTACCATGTGCCACGGAGCAGTTTTGTTTGTCAACCTGAAGGGCTTTGTGTAAGCTCTGTAAAACACAGGCCAAGTGCATCCGGCGCAGCGTGGTACGGTGTGCGGCGCAGTGATGTCGCCTGCACCTGGACACCTCTGGGACCCGTTACCCTTGCTGAGGGTGGGATAAAAAGTACTTTGTTTTGTGCCTGCATTTTTGAAAACTGAGAAGAGTGCTCAGGGATTTCTGAAGCTTGAGTTGATTAGCAGTTAATGATGTGTGTCCTGAGGAAAAAGTAAGATTAAATATTCTGCTCGTATTGAGCAGGGTGTTTTAAGCTTGAGATTTATAGCTATTTTGTTAGTATTTCATGAAGTGTTTAGGTCTGTTCAATTCTTGGTTACACAGCCGCTCAGTATTTTGAACACTCATTTTATGCAGATATAACTTAAACAACCAATGCTGTATGAAAATGTGTAAGTGCGTGTGTTGTTACTGCACATTAACTCTTGGGGAATGCTATTGAAAAACAGACACACAGGAGTAACCTCTTCAGCAACCCACAGATCTATGCTCAAGTGCTGCTGCCTCATCCCAGGGCCATCCCAGACCCAGCACCAGCTGCCTTGAGCACTGTACCTTCCAGCTTGTCCTCTTTGCTTATTTCCTCAGCCCTCACCACTCTCTCTTGACTTGTCTCAGCTGGAGTTGACTTACACTCAGTTTTGAGCACAGTCCTGCCCTTTCCCATGTGTTGTATTTCTGAGTTATGTTATCCATTTGTGGCCTCTACCCTACAGGTATACCCCAACTCAGTTGCCTAGGTGTCACCCCACAGTGTTTCTGTCCTTGGCCCTTGGCATGTGATGCAACTTTCCTACAGGTGGCTACCATGCTCTTACTACTTACGTGTTTTGATGCTTTCCTTCCTGAAGACATACTTCTGTCATATTTCCTCCAGATAATACCATGCATTCATCCATCGATTTAAAAGAAAGTCAAGATGAAAGAGGTGGCATTTTTTAATCTCTTAGAAGAGAAACAAATTTCCTAGAAACTCTAAATTTCTAGGAGCTTGTCTCCATAACAAGATGAAGGTGTGCTTATAAAAATGTACAAGATCAGCAGAAATGCAGTGCAGAGGCTTCAGTCATCACTAATGAGTCTTGGAAGGGCACTTGGGTTGCTGAGCTGTCCTGATTCCTGTACACCATCCTTTAACTTCTCCTGTTACCCAGGCTAAGCAGATTCAGTGAGGCATAGGTAGGTAAAGACACACTACATCCATAACTTCATTTTGCCTTGGAGGTGTACTGCAAGATCAACACCTAACACATCATGCTTAGCAAATGTTGGCAATACAGTGCATAGAATGAGGCCACTAACTTTTCTCCCTTCACTTGGGGAAATTTCCCTCACACAGTACCATGTGTGCAAAAGAGTAATTGTATGTGAAGTGTAGCCAAGCAGGCTAAGCTGAACAAAAGTTTTGGGTCCTACATGGCTGTTAAGAGTTTCCAGTTAATTGAACACTTGAGTGACAAATGCACACAGCCACATTTGGACAGATAATCTGCTTAAAATCAACCCTTCTGCCCCAAGGAAACCCTAGGGAAATAATTTATAGTGTGTGTGGCATATTTCACAATATGTAAAATTTATATCTCCTGCTAAAAAAGGCTAAAACTAGGACTGGCTGAAAGAAATGAAGCAACACATCTCTCAGAAGTTCTTAATTTGAATGTACAAAGTCATAAGTCTCTAGTGCATATGCACTGTTAAAACTTGTACTTGTGTGCTACACACAGAAAAAGCAGAGTGACTAAAGTTGCTCAGTAGACGTTCTGTGTTATTACTGTAATTTCCAGTATGGAGCTCATACCGATTTTGCTACCGGGATAGCTGTGAAAACCTTCCAACTCTTTCTCCCCCCTCTCACCTTTTCCAAATGTGAAGCTGAATTTCTATCTTGCAAGAGGTACTATAGATCTGATCATATATTGGCTCCTCAGCCTGACTGAGCCCACTCTGTGTGGTCAGGGGGATTAGCAGAAGTCAGCTTAAGTGATTTTTTTTTTAGAAGAAGAAACAGGATGCATTGTATGTATGTGAGCCTTCCGAGGCAGCTTAGCAGAAGCACAGCAGTGCTGCTGACAGGGATAATAGCACTGCTAATAGGTATGGCACATATTCCAAATGCATTCAAAATACCGATGGCTGCATCGCTGCTTTTCTTATTTTTCTGAGGGACAGACACCAATGAAAACCTATAAAATAATAGCTTATTTTCACTAACATCCTCTTGAAGGAAATGGGACTTAGTCTAGAGTTATCTGCCAATTTGGAGGAGAAAGGGTTTTTTAATGCATTGTAAAACAATCATTTGAATTGCATTTTAGCATTGGTTTTCTGTAAAAGTCTAAAGGTCGTGTTCCTGCTTTACTGTAGGACTGTATCTGGTGTATATCCAGATTCACAAATAGCTAAAGAATAAAAATTCTTTCTTTGGCAGCTGGAACAAAGTGTCTTAAGCAAAATCATGTGTTTGAATCTACATCCAGACATGGGTCTTACTAGTTCAGGTCTGGAAATTTCTCCTACAGTCAGACATACATTGCAAGCCATATATTTTAAACAGAGCACTGGGCTTAATTTGGATTGCTTTATCCATATAAAAAAAAAAAGTTATACATATTCATAAAAAGGATCCTTAGATCATTCCAACAATAAAGTTTGAATCTAGAAGAATAAACTTTCATGGCTAAATTGATTTGGCTTTTTAGGAGCCCTCTTCTTTAGGCAGACCTTTCAACCTCTAGAGCTGGGGATGGAACACGTCTTCAAACAGCAAACTATTGTACATGTCGAGCTTGAAAAGCATATTGAAAGCAAAAGAAAGTGAAATAACCTCAGATGTTATCACAAACTCCCGTCATTTTGAATTTTAAAAATGGTTCATTACTTACTATGGATTTCTTGTGAACATGCTTATTGGGTGAGTTTTACCCAATATTTTGCTGGAATATCAAAATTGAGGGTTCTTCTACCTGATGACTCTTTGAGATGCATGAATTTCAGGGGTCATATGGTTAGACTTTTTTCTTTGATTGGATGAATAAAACATCTTATATAAGTAAAAAACAAACACCACTAGTGAATGAGGTGCTTCTGGCACAAACACTTGGAAGACTACTCATTCATTCTTAAAATTCATGCCACTTTCCCACATGAGGGTTGTCACATACTTGGCTGCGGTCCAAACAGCATAAACCATAATCTAGGAATAAAAGCTAATGAATGCAGGTCTCTTAGCTGCAAAAGATCAGATTCTGAAAAAAATAAATTTTCAGCCATTTCTATTAACAGTGTTTGCCATAAAACAAAACCTACTTACACAGATGGCTGTGTGTTAGTTCTTCTGGGATTTTTTTTTTAACCCTTAACTCCTGCATTTTATCTTTTTTTGTGAGTTTGAATCAGACCATCAGTGTTATTTTCATAGAACTGTTTGTGTTCTAATTAAGCAATAAAGAGCAGAGCCTGTCCTGGGGATTAAGAGTAACTTGGAGTGTTGACGCAAAGCTGAGAGCCATTAGTGACACCTGGCCATTAATTTCCCAGGAGATGCTAGTGCCAAACTCATCAGGGCTGTTTCTAACAATCCTTGCTGGGTTTTTAATGGGGAAAAACATATTTTTGACTTTTGGAAAGTACCAGAGGGCAAGCAAAATTACTAGTTTACCATCAAGGAGATGACAGGAATAAAGGGAATATGGATGACTACAGCAAAATCTGTCAAAAAATATTTTCTTACTTGTTAACCCACACACACATTCCCACAGAAAGTAGATATTCAAAATAAATACAAATCAGAGAGAAGAGGTGGGAGATATTTTCAGAGCTACCAACTTCCAGTACACCAAATTTCACCAGATGAACCAAGCTGACTTCCAAACACCACAACATTTGCTGTTTATCACTTTTAAAACCACTTCCATTGCTGTTGCTTGATAACCATATAGAATAATGATGTGAAAAGCTTATCCAATTAACATATTTATGCTTTATTTGGCAGAGAAGAAATAGTGGGTATATCCATCTAAGTATTTTTGCATTCCTTCTGGAAATACATTAACCGTTTCCCATCCCTCCCCCCGCCTCCTCCATGCTATTACAGCACCTTCATCAGAGACAGCCTTGCATCGCTTCTGGGAGAACACTTCCACTAAATTCTTACAGGATATTAATGGACGTTCCCGTATAGTATTGCCATATGAATGTTTCAATGACCTAGATAAATGTGCATAATTTCCTTTGTGTGTAATGGGCATGAGTGTTTAATTATGACAAGTTGTGACTTTTGTAGTTTATCTCCACCCCCCAGGGAGCCTTGAAAATGAAATTTCCTATTCCTTGGCATGCAGCGAGTGCAATTTTACAATAACCCTGTACTAGGATATCGTAATCCATGTTGCTTCCTCCTTTTTTCTTCCACTTAGTATATACAGAGGAGTCCAAATACGGAAAGTGGAGTTATGTGAGATAGTGAGTTTTTACAGAAAGCAGAAGGTTACAAATTAAAAGAAAGATTTAATGGAAAATGGGCTGCAAGACAGCAATCAGGATGACTTTTTTTACAAGTCACTTAAAATACTGACCACACATTAATTCTGAGGTTAAGTCCATTGGTTAAACTAATCACTGTTAATCAATGAAGGTGTTAATCAAATTGCTGAGAGCACGGGACCGAGTAAATTGGACAGTCAGATGATCTCTTGGGCTGACCAAAGATGCAGAAAAGTTTGTGTCCCTCTCAGAAAAATGAGCAATGAGCTAACTAATTTGTGTACTGTTATGCTGTTTGCAAATGGTATCTGCAACAACATCAAACCCTGCTATGCCTTATTTTTTGGGAGTTTTTTTAACCACCGCCTGCCCTTCTGCCATATGCATGCTTTTGTCCCACACTTGCACCCTCTGTCTCTCATATGTACATGTGCAAGCAAGGATGGAAAAGGCTTGCAATGGAGAGGTTTCAAGTGGAGGATTGATGGCCAGTGATTGTGAAGCCAAATCACTCGCTATACTTGCTTTGCACTACACGATTTCCTGCTGTTGTTTCTAGTTACAGTAGATAATAAAAAATGTTACAAAACCCTCTTAATAAGAAAACAAAACACAGATGGCATGCTGAATGTAAAGCATCTGGGGATGGTAATTGACTCTGGCCTCAAAAGCTATTTTGTTCAATCCCAGTTTTCTTGAGAAAGTGGGAAAGGGACAGCAGGAAATGCTGCACAAGTTGCTGGAGTGAATTTCGCCAGCTACCAAAAAAGAAGTCTGTGCTGGGAGGTAGCTGGGTCTGTTGGGGGGGAACACTAAGGGCCGATGCATAATGTTATTATCCTCTTATGTCTTGAGACCTTGGTTGGGAGAGCCATCTGTACAGTATTCGTTGGTCAAACTGATAGCCAACTATTTGAAGACCTGCACAGATACTTCTAAAAGAAAGAAAATGAGGTTATTATTTGCAATATAAATTCTGAAAATGAAACATTATTCAAGGCTTAAAGAGCAGATGATGCCTAACAGAAAACTTTTAAAAACATCCCATTGAGAAATACTTTTATCATGCATCATATTTTAAGTCTTTCTTGTTCTTTGGTAATACAGATAGCAAACCAGATCTGGAAATCAACTGCACAGTGTATGTTTGGCATACCTTCACTGCCCCCTTTGCTGTTTGTTTGCCTGCCTTTGCAGCCCAGTGCCACAGAGATCCACCAGGTTCAGTTTCAATGCAGACATCCCTGCAATGAATGCATTCATCTGTTCCCAGGGGCCAGCCTTGCAGAGTGCTACCTGCTGAGGAAATATTACCCATTTTCTTGTGAGAACATGAAAACGAATAATGACAGATAACAAAACTGTTATGTCCTAGTCCTTGTTGGCGAGCGAAAAGCAATGGAGCATATCTTGGGGAAGATTCACGCCAAGAGGCTTTGGTCTTATTCCCTGGTGTGGACTGATGCAGGCCACGAGGGCTGCTGCAATTTATGCTGGCTGCTTGAGGCCTCCTTTTCCAGCAGACATGAATTTCACAGAGCAAGACAGCAGCTTCCACATTTGCTGTGCTGTATGTCTCCAGGCCTCTGGGGTCTGGATGGAAACAATTTACTGATGATAGATGTCAGCATCTGCATTTGGGCATATATTAAGGGGTATCTTTCTGTCTCTTTTCCTCCATGGGGGCTGCCAGTATTGCCCTCAGGTGGTCCAGACTGCTCAGCAAAAGCAGTACGAAGCAGAGTGGACTGAAATTATCTCAGTTGGTCAGAGCATGGTGCAAATAACACCAGGGTCATTGGTTTGATCCCCATATGGGCCATTCACTTAAGAGTTGGACTTGATGATCCTTGTGGGTCCTTTCCAACTCAGAATATTCTGTGATTCTGTGAAGTCGGAGGAACAAACAAACGGTTCAACATATTTCTTGGTTCCTACGACAGAGGCTTTCCTTTCTCACCTGTCATATCCTTTCTCATTCCTTTCTCACCAGACATATCCTGAAAGCACGGCCATGCCTGTGAGCGGCTTGCCAGGGGACTACTTGTTGACAAACTGAATGCAAGTCACGAGGGTGTCTTTGGAGTGTCTTTGAAGCTGGCATGGATTTTGCCTTATTAGTTTGGGTATGGAAAATTCATGTCAGGTATATGGCAAAGCACTGGGCATAGCAGAAGAGTGAGTGCCTTTCATGTGTCCTTGCTGAGGACAGATTACATTTCCCTGGCTTCACGTGGCTGCAACAGCATCAGCCTAGAGTCCACAGTTATTTTGACAATGTGGGTGTCAGTTTAATCATCTACCTTACTACTCTGGTGTTACTCGCTACTTCCTAGTGACTCCAAAATATCAGAGTTCAACACACATGTTCTGGATATGTGGCATATTTTAGGCCCTCTTGTTTGAGCATTATATGTAGTTTTTGAGAAGCACAAGTGATCTGAGCATGGAAAACACTCACTGACATTCTGTTGCACTTGCCTGAAGGTGGCACTTACCAAATTTTTCAATGGTAATGGTATTTCTGATAGTCAAAGTAGACTCCTATTCACCATGAGGCCAAGTAAGGGTCTTATCTGCCAGAGGGACCCTGTCAGGGGCTGCATGGAAGGTCATTACAGCAGAGGATGAGCACTGCAATGAAATCCACCAAGAGCCTGTGACTCCTCTTAATCATGTCCTATGTAACCCTATTTCACTGAAGTACCTAACCCAGATGGACAAGTGGATTGGGAACCAGAAATTTTGCTCCTGCCAGTTTGTAGCAGGGCTTGCACTCGCAGCTCTTAGAACCCTGTCCGGGATGCCACAGAAACTAACAAAAGAAAAGGTGTTTGGAAGGGAAATGGCCTCAGTACATTCAGCAAGGGCATCCACACAATTTGTTAGTATCTCTCAGCTTCCCTGCTGAGATAGGGGTCTGTTGCAAGCTGATGCTTCTGTATCAGTTGTGAAGGTATTGTGCTTTGTGATGATCAGTCTGTGGTGTTAAGCTGTTGGAGCAGCTGTGAGAGAGTCTTACAGTGGTACTGCAGAGAGACACAGATGCAAGCTAATGGCAGCATGAACAAGGCTGGCTCCATTTGTCCACTGTGGACTGTGAATTCCCCCATGAGATGGCATGTGCCACTCAGGGAGCACCACAAGAGCACTGATCCCCTGCACCTGAAAGGGTGATTGCAGCCTCCCAGGAACACCAAGTTATGGACAAGCCCCACATCAAGCCCTTTCTGATGCCCCAGCACTGCCCACAGGGTGGTAACAGAAATGCCTCTTCGTATTTCTTGTCAGACAAAATATTTGTGAGCCTGGAGTCATAGAAGGAAGCCTGGAAATAGAGAATGTGAGCACATGGGGGCTTAAATGGCATATGAGGCCAAGCATAAAGGTTAATGAAGATTTCATCTGCTCTAGGAGGTGGGTTTGAAGGTGAAGTGAGAACAGCTCAGTTGATGCTGGGCTAGGAAAGAGGAGAGGGAAGTTTTGGTCTTTCTTCAGTAAGGCAAACCTGGGTAAGAAATGGTCATCAGAGAGTCCCTGCAGGCACCAGCTGCATACCTGCACAGGGTTTTCTTACAAGCAGTGGAGGCTCCCAGGTACTGTCACAATGCACAGACCAGCCTTCCCTTGGACATGGGGTGAGTGTGCTCCTCTTGGGCCTTTGGTGTAAAGTCTTTCTGTGTGCTTTCACATCATCTGCGTGAGGCTGCACAGGCAGTGAGGTGTGTTAGAGCTGCTGCATAGTGGTAGAAGGCTTTAACAACATGGGGGTCCTAGGACCTGGACCTCTGGGCATAGCCCTCCTACACTCTATGGCACCAGTGCAGCAGGGCTTTGTCACCACAGGACATGGCCAAAATGTCTTTGTGGGGGTTAGCAATGAAGGCAGGAGGTGCATTTGGCCTCAGGCACAGGGGCAGATGACTGTAGACCTGTCACCTCATTTGTCTGGAGGACAAGGGTTTGAACCTGAGTCTCTGATATGCTGATACCTTTTTCTTACCCTTCAGATTCCTTTTCTTTATCTCCTCTGTCTGTCATTTTGGATCTGTTCTCTCTGCCACTGCTGCTTTGACACTGCAAAATGTTTCAGACACAGCCTCATTGAAGCTGTATGTGCAGTTTGCAGTGCTCTGGTTTTTCTGATTGAAAAGGTGGAGGTTGTTGGAGAATTCAGAAACATTACAAGGCAGCATGGACTCGTGGCATTTGTTCATGGGACCAGACAGTGGCTTAAAGCCTCACACCCATCCCCCAGGAGGCAGGTACTACTTTCTCCTCCTCCTCATCTGCTGCTCCAGTCTGCCAAGCACCTGGCCTATTCCTGGGAATTATCCAGTGCCATTAGACCTATCACCATCTCTGCTCTCCTATGTACAGATCTCATGGGTCCAGATCATAAAATTATAGTACTTACATGAAAAATACAAAGGTTGGCATGACTACAAAGCACTACATTTAGTACTGTAGACTAGACATATATATTAATGTATATATGTAAACAAAGACAGACCTAGAGTTTTGTGGTGTGTATTTTCAGCAGTCTGCACACAAAATCAGAGATAGTCTCTCAGCAGGTTAAGAACTAGGATTATTTGGGTACCTTAGTTGTTCCTTGATGCATATGAAGTTCAGTTTAATAATAATTTTGATGGTTTTTTAAACCAGGGGTATTTTATGTTCTTTGATGCAAATGCAGGGCTCATTCTTGATTTTGCTTTTAAAAGCTTCATGTGTGTGTGTGTGTGTGTGTGCTTGTGTGTTTGATGAGGATAGCAGCACAGGCAAAGGAAGAAAATGATAGTGTGTGAACATGCATTACCTTCCCAGCAGGGAAGGGACTTGCCCCTGAGGGTCATGTTGACCTCAGGCATTTAGAGAGTGAGATACCTGGAAATTTCATGTTGAACAGTTACAGAGACCAGGAGGGATAACTGGAAGGGGCTGGATGCCCAGACGTGGGCTGGGAAGCAGACAGTTGAGGAGTAGCACCAGGCAGCCCTGTCTGCTGCAGAGGGAGGTGAAGCTGTGCATGCACACCCCTCCTCCCCCATCTCAGAAGGCTGTGATTGCCTCTGTAAGGAGTTATCAGGGCAAACACTCTGAATATTTTGCTGGGGAATACATTTGACTTAATTGAGCGGAAAATAAAAATTACATGGACATGGAGGGTTTATAACAATGCAAGATGGGGGAACATGTGCTTCTTAAAAAATAAAAGCCAGAACTCCCATTGCTACATGCAGTACTCAGGGTATAAAATATTTGCATGCATTGCGGTGGCTGGAGCTTGACATGTCTGCATAACTTTGAAGGTCTGTTTGATTCCCTTATAAAGAATTTAAGACCAATCTGGTTTGAAGGTAATTCCTTTTCCCTTAATTCCTGTTCAGCTAATAGGATGCCAAAAAATAATGACAGCACAACAGGCTCCATGGTAGAGACACACCACATTTTCCCCAGAGATGACTGGACTAGGTTTCTGATGTGCTTCGATGACATAGGAATAGCAGCATTTGGGTAGCAAAGCTGTTGGACCTATTTGAAAGCAAGACTGTGCACTTCTTCACAGTATCACAGGACAGCCGAGGTTTCACATTACCTCTGAGTTTGTCTAGCTTAACCCTCTTGTTCAATTGCCTCTTTAGATACTAAGTGTGTACTTCTCACCTTGCAGGGCTTTAAGCTCTAGCAATAAATGAGCTGAGAGGGAGAAAAGAAAGACACTCCCCACCAATTTGCAAAATACATTAATTTTTCTTTTTCTACCAGAAGGATGAGAAGCAGACAGAGCCGATTTTGTAATCTGAAAAACTTATTATATCCTAAGGATTCATTTGGGGGTGAAATTCTAGCCATTCCTTAAAATACTGTAAGCCATACATATTCCTAGTGAAGTGTGTGCAGCAAATTGTATTCAAATGTATGTGAGTGAAGGAGCAGGGCAGCGCCGACTCCGGACAGGGGGCAGTACTGTCCCTCTGCTCCAGGGCCTTTTATAAAGACACGGCCTTGCTTTTTCCGATTCTTTCCTGGATAATAATGTTCTACCTAAGCGGCTCCTTGAAGTGCTCCTACATCTATTCTCAAGTAATAACCATGCATTGTGTGTTGTCTGTCTGAGAGCTGGCATTAGGGAGAGACCACCCTGACCATTCATGGTGTGGCTCTGTGAGGAGGCTGCATTAACATTGCTGGGGGCTCAGAGGGCTTGAGTGCCCCTCTGCTGTGATCTTCAACTAAACACACAGGCGCTGCATTAGGAGGGCTCTGGATTTTTTACATTTCATCTACTTTATCTGTTTGAACGCAGATATACCTTTCATCACATCCTCTTGCACTCAGACTGTCATGATCCATTTTCCACTCTGTGCATCCAGATGGTTTTTACAGGTTAGATTTCTCCTGCTGATTTTTTTTTTTCAATACAAAGATGTCACCATTTACTTTAGGCACTAAGAGTGCTTAACTAGGATATTATTTTCTGCTGTAAGTTTTACTTTCTTAATCATGGCTGAGTGACTTTCACAGACACATCCTTGGCCACTGAATAGAGGCTCAGCAGCTTGGCAGTTGCCTCCTTGCCTCCAAAATATGCAGCCTGCTCTGGCTGCTCGTGGAGACTTCATGGACCCCAGTCCTCCCATCATCTGCAGCATCGGAGCAGGAGAGGGACAACCTCTCTTGGCATACAGCTGGAGCTCCCAGAGCACATTCTCAGTATCACAGGGCCATCGACTGCCACCAGGTCGTGTCTCCTGCTGGTGGTGTGGGAAGCTTGGCAGCTTTGCCTCCCTGCCAGAAGGCCCATCAGCTGAAACCTGGTATGGAGTATGTCTGAGGAAAGGGTGTTTGTTCTAGCTGTGTCCTCCATTAAGTAGTTAGTGAAATGTATGATGCATTCAGCTTTTTTCATATTACACTCCATAATTGTATTAATAAAAGGTATTTACCCTTCATTATTTTCATTCTCCAGAGAATTACTGAAGACAGGATATAATTAATCCAGATGCTCTTGTGAATCCAGGGAGGTTGTGTGCAACAGCCACTGTCTTCACTAAAAGTAATTGCACACATTCAACACAGCCTAACCTCTATGGCATTTTAAGAGGAGCATGTCTAATTCATGAAAGGGAAGAATTGGTTATTATCAGTATTATCTGTAGCACTCTGGCTTAATTAAGAGTGTTATAGAAAGATAAAAGGTAGGAAAGAAATACACGAAGATGAAATTATTTGCCCAAGGTCACAGAATGGAGATTAGCACCTGGGTCTTCACTGTCCCAGGCTTGTGCTCAGTCCATTAGATCAGGCCTCCCAAATCACCCTTCTTGATGATCAAGTATCTTGAACACCCATGTAAATCTCTCAAGGAGAAAAGCAAAAATTTCTCAGTGTAATCTGATAAAATTTTAGCAATGCCCAAGACATCAGTGGAATTCATTAAAAAGAATATTTATTGAGAAGCAATGTTAAAAAGGAAACACTCATGCTTTAAAGCAGTCAAGGCAATGAAACCTTCCTTCAATTTGGAACTCATATTTTTGTAAAACTAATCAATTAGATCATGCTACTAATTTAGAGTACTTACGCTTTCAGCTACATTTCTGAGCTAGGGACAGGCTTTCTAGGATTCACAGCTTCTGAAATAAAAATAATTGGTTTCCAAGGAATGTAAAGTGCTAAGGAAGTAACCACTTACCAACCTATTCATCCGGGAGCAGTTCAAGGAGCAGCTTTACATATCTGGGCATCGGCAAGACTAAAAAAGATACAGTTCATTAGCAGACAACAACACTCAGGTTACAGCCAAAAGGACAATGCAAACTCTTTGGGTGATTTAGTAAGGATGCCAGTATGAGCATCATTCCTTCTGAGCAGCACTCGTTCAAACATGTCCCTTAGCTGTGTGCTCTGCTCAATCCCCCCTCCTGGTTCTCCAGGAGGCCCCTGTCCACTGAAGCAGCCAGTGTCTCTGCCTACTCTCCCCACCCTACCCTACCCCATAGGAGATGCCAAGGGGCTGCTGAAAAGACTAAACCCTGGGCCTGTAGCCAGCTCCTGTGTCCTTCCAAAAAAACATGGTGAAGGGAGCAATTGAGGGGTGGAGGTCTGGTGTGGACAGCAATCTCAACACGGGCAGTAATGTCTAAAAAATCAGTGCCATTCTCAAAGATCATCGGGGAAACCCAGATGGTAGTTTTCCAACATGTTGTTTTGTTGAAACAAAAGCTGCAGAGGTGAAACCTGCCACTTCTGAGGTGGAATTTCTGCCCAAACTGTGGAGGGTCTCCAGAACAGCCAAAGGCCTGTTCAGGACAATGGCCTGGGAGGCTGAGATAATTTCTAGCTGATATAATGGAGTGAGCTACAGTGTTCCAAAGCCAGCCTAAAGGGGATAATCCAGAGTATGTATGGAGACAGTGGGTGTGATTTGTTTGAAATTGTCACACAAGTCTAAGTGAGCTGCAATCAATCAGAGCTTGGTACAGTTGCCTAACCATGGGTGTCTAAAGAAGTTTCATCCACATGAAACTGGCAGATCTGGCAACACATCTGTGAGTGACCAGTACTCTTCTGGGCCACCAGCTGGGGTCCTACTGTCCCTATGGCATCTCAGCTGATAATGAACACTAATGTTTAGATAAGAGTGGAGCTTCTTGCTGCCTTTTAGACACTTTGATGAGGATAAGTTACATCATGTCAGTCTGAAACACCGCCGTGGGCACACCTTTCTCTCAAACACAAGCTTGTTTGATGTGCCTACCTTGGCAAGCCCTGCTGCCCAGCAGGGCCAGCAGTTTGGGTGCAGCTTTCTATTGACACAGCTGTGAAACCCGCCCTTTCTGGCAGTGAGGTAGATCCTGTTGGGCAGGGGCTCTCCACAACACAGCATAGATGCATCCTTTGTTTCAAGCCTCTTGTTTGAATCAAGTGAAGCGAGGCTCTGAACTTTGGGCTCCCATATCCAAGGCATGACCCCCACTATCATGTCTTTGCTTCTGCAGGCTCTCTGGAGAGGCAAATCACCTCTAGCACTCAGGAGGTATGATCCTAAACCCCACTGGCCATTCTACAAAGAACAACTGTCTGATGGTCTGGTGGCTCCAGCCCAGGGTGTTGTGTGCCATCTGAGTGGGATGGGTTGGTCTGTCTTAAGCCTGCAGAGTCAGTGGAAAGAATCCACTAAAATTTATGAGGCTGTGGAATCCCATCAGGTTTTTAATTGGAAATGCAAAAGAAAGCACAAAGAATAGGATTCACATTGCCTGTTTTTAGTGGTATTTAGTGTATGTGACTGCCAAGGCACTTTATACCATACAGGAAGGTAAGTGCCTCCAGAGGTTAAATCATAATATTTCTCTCTCCCTTACATTATTTTTTATGCTTCAGTGGCTATCTACATCAGGGGAGGGCAAGAAGGCAGGTGATGGGAAAGTTCATTTGAAATACACATCTCCTATCGAATGGGCTGGGTAGGCTAATTCCCTGCCCTGCTAGAGCAGCAAGCCCGCAGCTCTTCCACCTAATGCCTCCCACCACAGTGCGAGCAAACACTGCCCTTGAGCCTGCTAAAGCCAAGCTGCTTGATAAAACTGAAAAGACCACAATTCACAGTCCTTTATTTTATATGGTCAAGATTCAATTCTTGCTTGAATTTAATAGAAAACAGATTTGAGTCCTATAAGATTGCAACACAAAGCTATACTTCAGCGCTTGCCTCTGGTTTTGAGTACTTGAATATTTTCTTCCTCAGAGAGTGGATTTTAAAATCCAAAACAAAGAAAACTTAATTTGAAATTTAATGGGTTAAGCTGAAAACTCTGAGGATTACACTGACCTTGAGAAGGTGGTAAAGGAATTACACTTTTCCTTAGACACTTGTGCTAAAGACTCATTTTGTCATTTCCGCCCCTCCCAAAAGATGTAAAACCGCTTCCTGATATTCATTATAGCTGCTTTCTCAGATGCACATACACACAAATTTTGATATTCTTACAAGGTCCAAGGCTTCATAACTCAGCAGAAAGAGGCATAGGTAATCCAGCAGACTCTCCTCAGGAATCACTTTTTAAAGCCCTATCTTTTGCAAAAATCCACCCAAGTCAAAACATTATAAACCGTTAGAAATTACAGTAGGTACACAACATGCAAGTATTAATCTCGCCTAAGACTTTGCTTTTCCCAGATGTGCTTGTGTGATTCTTTGCCAAAGCATCATTGTATCCCCATGCTTCTGGATTAAGTTTTTTTTACACTTTTTTATTTCCAGAATTAATTTCTTCAAGGCACTTGAAGTGGGACTCACAAGATTGTCAAACAAGTGTTTGTGTTATGCAGAGCCCTGTAGTATTATAAAGTACCTCAGGCATCTACATACTAAGCAGCGAGCACCTTCAGCCACAAAGCAGGAACCAGACTGTTCCTGCAAGGTGAATGGTGAACAAAGGATGTGTAAGGGAAACACTAGAGATGCAGGGTGGGCAGCCAGACATACACTGAATGGAGAGAAAAAAATGCAGGTACATGTTTCTTCCAGCTAGCACACAGGGAAGATGTCTGACCTCACTGTGCCTTGCCCAGTCCTGACTTTCTGTTACCATGGAGTTAGGAGTGCTCGATGGACTGTCTCTGAAGGAAAACAACAGTCAGTCTCTCCTCCAAAAGAGCCAAGAGCTTCAACATGGCAGTGTCTATCCTGGGTGTAGGAAAACAGCATTAAGATTCTCAACCTTGCTGATTGAGACCAAGGGCTTAAAAAACCCAGCTCTTCATCATTGTTCATGGGTGCCCTTAAAGTCCACACATAGTTTTCCTTTGGAGCACTTCATGATGCTAGAATAGATGAAAACTAGGGGATTAATGGCAAGCCATCCTACCTGTCTTCAAAATGAACCACATGAAACCCACCTGACGGCTTTCTTTGGCAGAGTGGGTGGCAAAGCACAGTAGCTGTAGTAGATGTCTAATTCACAGTTTTTCCTGTATTTCTACATGCTACACTCACAAGAATACTAGGGAGACATGAGTTAAATGTTGCCCTTGAAAAGGAGATACATATCTGGTTAACTTACTTTAAATCAACAGATAGCACTGAACAAAGACAATGAAAAATATCACACCTGAAGGAGAAACCTGCAGTTTCTACATCAAATGAAAAAAATTGAATTACTGATAAGTGATCTAAGCATCAGCAAGTGATGCTTCTTAGCTGCAACAATCCCTGTCCTGTGTCTTGTTAACACATGACAAAAGAGACCATTATAGCTTTCTACCTGACTGTGGCAAGACCTCAGCTGTTTCCAGGCCTGGGAGATTCAGGTAAAGAAAGATAGATACATTACAGAGAAAACAAAGAGCAAAAAAGGAAGTTGTGAGACATCTGAGAAATTCAGCATGGGTGGATAGATGGATGGATGAAAGGGAAGGAGGGAAGGACTGAGTAATTTGTTTCCTGAAAATGAATACTGAAGAAAAGACAGGAATCTTGAACGTCTTAAAATGTGTATAAACTTGCTGTAAGTAGGATGTTGCTCATTTCTTCATCATGACCAAAGGCAAGACAAGAAATTACCAGCTTAAGTTGCAACATGAGAGATTTAGGTTAAATGTAATGATTGTTAAGAATTGGCAGGGGCTACTGAGACTGACTATGGAGTGGTTTAGGGCTACACAAGACACGTATCTCAGTAATGGATGTTCACTCCAGCCTGAGGACAGGAGGATGGATTAAAATTAGCTGACCTCCTGAGATTTAAGATAAGCCCACCTTTGGATGATTCTACAAAATGAAAAGCAGGCAGTTTGCAAAAGAGATGTCATCTCAAACCAGTATCTCTGAGGAATCCTGCTCTTCCACTGTTGCTATTGGTTGGTAGTGTTTTAGGCCAATTAGCTGCATCTGCAATTATTTACACAAGTTAAACAGACATACAAAGCAGCACGTGATGGGGATTTTTTTCAGTGTAGTCTTTGTTTTAAACCAATCAATTAATTTGGCATCTAATCTCTGTTCCCCTTCTTCCCTGGGATTAGTTTAAATATTTGAACACGTTAATAAAGAATTTTAAATAAGAGCTAGAACACATTTCGTTGTAAATCTCTTTGTTTTGCAGAAACGTACTTTGACATTTTGTCAGTAATTAAACAGCTTTTCCCAGGTACTTTATCTAGTGCAGTATTAAAGGCGAGGTCTTGTTGAAATAAGAAAAATGTACACAAAGGGATGGAAACCCCCTTCTGCATTTCAGGATAGAGCTCCTGCCTCTGAATGGAACTTGGAATTTTATTTCAGAAAGATAATTCTGGTCTTTTCTTGAACAATAATTTTTTTTCTTTTTGTAGCACAGGGGATGTGCAAGGGATTTCTTTCAGAAGGGCTTATAGAAATGCTTACAGAGGATGCTATTTTTTAACAATTTGTTTTTGTTGAGTCTTTGAAGGAGTAGGTTTCTCAGGTTCGAGAACTCTGCAGCTCAGATAATGAAAAGTAATTAAATCATAAACTATGATTTGATAACCATAATCTGATAATCTCTAGGAAATGCAAAAGTGCATTAAATATGTGTTCTCACATGGCTCCTCCTGGAGTGTTACAGATCCAGGTGCAGCATTTCTTCCTTAAAAAAAAAATCAAAATCAACAATCCCTACAACATGCAGTGAGATACTATTGAAATTAAATTCACTGGAAAATATATAATGATAGGATGATTGAATGCTTTCTACTGGATTTGAGGGCACTGCTTGCAAACCCAGCAGTATTTTCGGCAATTTCTGTTCCACTGTGTCTCATTGGTGCCCCTGTTCTGTAGGCACCAAGTGTGTGTCAGACCATTGTGATTACCTACTTGGAGCTTAAGCTGTCAAGCACACATGAGCATTTGGAGTTTGGATATTCCCTGCCCTTTCCAGCTGATAGGGCCTTTCATGTACAGTGCTCTGAGGTCCTTCTGTTTCTGGCTGTAGCAGCTCTGAGGGCCAGAAGGCAGTTTGAGCCAAAGGCAGTAACTCTAGGTGTACACAACTTGGTAACTGCATGGGCTTGAGGCTTCTGCACTCCTGTTGCTCGTGGGAGAGATCCAAGGTGGGACGGAGTTCGGTAAACAGGGCTCTCCCATGTCCCCTGAGATGCATGAGATCTAGACCTCGCCTCCAGCTGCCACTCCAAAAAGGCACCCTTGGCTATGTCTGCTATGTCAGTCTCATCTGAACACTCTGGACATCCCAGGGAGTCCAACCTGGCACAAGGTATCCAAGTTTAAACTCTAGTGCATAATCTGGAGAGGAATTCAGCTGAGCTGCTCATCTGTCTCCTTTACGATGAGACACACTGCGCCCCACCCCCGCTGACTGGATCTTCACTAATGGAAATTTAGGCACCCAGATCTGAGGTGGAGACCTACCATCAGAGACCTTAACCTGGACCCAATCCCAGCTGTCCCTTTGAGATTTCCCTGTTACTGTGCGAGCACTCAAAGATAATTGCTATGGCTTCTGAAATTACCCCAGCAACCCCCTTTTGTACCTCTGTCAGACCCTGCCTGTTCAACTGACTGAAGGACATCTAAGTGATCTAAATATTCTTCAACATTGGGATTATTTTCAATAAAGGAAGAAATTGTGATCGCTGATTGCCTTTCAAAGAAACAGGAGCCTGGTTATGATTGGCACACAAATAACAAAAGGAAGCCTTTTGAAATGAAAATTAAAGTTGAGACAGTTACATATCCGCAGCTTTTTTTTTTAATTAATGGTAGCTAAGTTTCCAGGATGTCTTTCTACTCTCCTCCAGCCATTCATTTTTGCTTCCTAAAAAGCTCTGTGTTGTTTCTCTCCATTACTTAGCAGTTGCTGTTTTCCAGAACAGAATGGCTGTGCTTCAGGTTTTGGCAGGAACAATCCCTTTTTTTATGCTTCATGCTGTTTGTGAAATGCTTTGGGAAACTTTCCACTGAAAAGCATTGTGAAAACGCAAGCTTATTATTACTGCAGTGGGGAATAACAGGTTCGGCTGTCGACTCACTCTGTGAGCAGGTGCCAAAATCCTGCTGGGAAATACTGATGGATTTTGCTGATTCACTGCTGCAGATGGGATGTGTTAGCTGGGCTCTGTGTACCAAGGGGCTGCAGGGACCTGCCTCGGCTCTGCTCAGGGGTCTGGAAGTGGGAAAGTGAGCAAGTCTAAGATTTATACTACAGTAGTGCATAAAGCACAGGTTTTCAGAGCCCAGCCCTCAGGAAACTGGATGGTTTTTGGCCTTCCTTGGTGCCTTGGAGCTCTGTTTCGAAGCAAGCTGAGAGAGCCATCTGCTTTCTGACTGCTACAGAGCCGAGCAGTGCTTGTCTCTCCTCCACCTCCCTGTAATTGTTTGCAGCACGCTGAGCTTATCCCACCTCTCTGCATGGGTGCAAGGACCCAGGGCCAAAGTTTAATAGATCTGCAGGTGCTGCACTTTGCAAGGCCTGAGGTATCCTTGGCACAGGGTTCTGGGCTGTCTTGAAAGGGCAGAGGATGCTGCAGGGGGAGGCAGGCTGAGATGGCTGGAGTCTTGAACATGGCAGAGTCTTACAAACTAATGTGACCTCTGCACAGGAAATGTGAGGAAGCAAGGGTGGCTTTGGTGTATAGTGAGTGGTGCATCTGAACTGAGCACCACTGGCAGTGCCCAGTGCCAGGCTCTGCCCCCTCTGTGAAGTCAGGACCCATGGAATGTGTTGGCAGAGCTGGGTGTCTGCTCATAGATCCTGCTGGACACCCTCCCACCCACTTCTGTTGGACTGGATGGGACATGGTCTGCTCTCGAAGTGTGAGCCACAAGCAAAAGCAGCAGTGAACTGTTGTACCCCACTCTTTAGGGAGCCCACACTGGTAATTCCCTGGGACTGAGTGCAAGGAAAGGAGGGCACTATAAATACATGCAGGGATGTCATATTCCTGATTTCTGGATATGTGTAGAAAATGAGATTTGATATAGAAACGTGGCTTCCATAGTATCCTGGGCCACACATAGGACTACAGTCTCAGCTGGGGTGTTGTGCAGGGCTGAATGTCTGTGCTAGCACCCCTGTTACTTAAATAACTCCTGTAATGGATGGGAAGAGTGAACCTTTTGGGGAGAGAGGCTGGTCAGCCTTGTCAGTGAAGCTGCAGCTTTCTCTAGGAGATGTGCACATGAGTTGAGAGCTCTGTGGGTATGTGAGGTGCTCTTGCTGCAGCTGGGTGCTGCTGGCTCCTGCATCCCGGGGCTGGCCCTGCCATGGATAGTGTCTGACACCACAGGACATACCAGCACATGTACACTCGCTTGGTGTGACTGACCCCAGAAAGTGCCTGAATGCTCAGGGCAGCCATGTCACCTTTTCTTCCCTTTTTTGCCCTGAGCATGGTCACTTCCATCACGCAGTGCATCCCTGGAGCCCCAGTAGGCCCCAGTCCTGTCCCTCTGGCAGGCTGAGCCAGAGGGCACTGGGACCTGTGGCTGGGGTGCTCAGAGAACAGGGATAGCTGGGTTGGGGAGCAGCAGCGGGGACCTGCCTGGGTGGTCTGCTTTTGCTTTTTTTCTTACTTTAACAAGAGTCACTGATCTCTCCTTCTCTCCCATGAGCAGCCCTCCAACCCTGACCATGGAGCACATGGCCCTGTCACGGCTGTCATGGGATGTGCTGTGCTTCCTGGGCACTCTGCATCTCCCTGTGTTTGACTGGGCCACTGAGGGAGGCTTTGGGCTGGGAAAATGCCCTGGAAAGTGGCAGACACCTCTGCTGTGGACATATAGCTCAGACCCAACAGCAATGCTTAGCAAGAGCACCTGGCACCCTGTTGGAAAGGGCTCAGGTGACAATTGAATAGAAGATCTGGAAATGTCAATGTGTCCCCAGAGTGCTGTGAAACGCTGTCAGCATCTTTCCTAAGGCACAAGAAAGAGAACTGGTGATGTTTCCTCCTCCTGTGTTCTTGAACTGCTAGTGGGACTGGTGGTTTGCCCCAAGCTCATGTCTCTTCTTCTGTTCTCCTCCCAGATGGATATCCACGGGACCTG
Organism: Corvus brachyrhynchos; assembly: GCF_000691975.1. NCBI lineage: Eukaryota > Metazoa > Chordata > Aves > Passeriformes > Corvidae > Corvus > Corvus brachyrhynchos. The sequence continues at coordinate 5,222,657 of NW_008236965.1, read as the reverse complement.
GAGAGCCTCGCTACTCCCTGCTGGCACCCGAATTGTCCCAGGAGTGCAGTGCTCTGCCCCTGGCTCCTATGGCAGCCAGCCTTCACTTGCTCATGCCCCTCTTTGCATGGGGAGTGAGCTAAGGGCTGCTTCAGGAGAGTGGAAAAGCCTCAGAAATGCTTCATGCAGCCTTGCTGCTGAACAGGTTTGCAGATAGCAGGGACAGCAGGAGGAGAGGGTGTCAGGTAAATAAGAATCAACAGCCATGGAGATGAGTGCTTTGTCAGGAACAGGAACTCCATCCTCACTTATTAGTCAGCATTGTTGAAAGTACTTTAAAAATAATTTAAAAGGGAAGAGGAAAACTGCAGAAATCAGTTTAAAGGATCTCCCTTAGTGTGATATTTCTGAACTTAAGGTACTCTTTCCAAAGAAGGCTGTGACAGTATTAAAAAAACCCCAAACCTTTGATTTTAGCAGTAAGACTGTTACCTTTGTCTCTTAATTAATTCTGAAGACAGAACCTGCATTACTAACATTAATGTAACCAGACAGAAATAGACCTACGAAAGGTTTATTGGCAAGAGAAAATCCTACAAAAATGGGGCTTCCTTACATTAGTTGAGTTTGTCACTTTTCAAAGGAAAAATTGTAGTGCAGAAATATCCAGTAACCGCCCCCCCAAAGTGTCATGTACATGTCTCAGCTGTGCCCTCTCTCTTCAAGTCTCCTTTGCCTGGCAGTTCACTCTCCCCTGACTGTTCTTCACATTTCTTCACATGGATGGAGAAGCCAGCAACATTTTTCACATCCTGGAGTATTCCACTTTTAGCAGCCATTTCCTTGTTTTTCTTCATAAGGAAGCACTTTTCTTGCTCTGTACTTCCATTAAGAAAATGTACAAGCCTAATAGTTACTAAAAGAAAGTGACTAAAGCTGTCCTAATGTTTTTATGGACTCATTAAAGGTCTTATTAATATTTCTCCATATTGGAAAAAATCTAATTTTTTACTTGTGACATAATCAGGAGCTGTACCTGAGTTTTCAGGGGTGAAGCATTTGCACGTTAACCTTTCCTTCTGCTTTGAACAATCATTCTTATGAACTGCTGAACTACAAATCAACCCAGGGCTTTTAAAGGAGGCTCCTCTTCTCCCAGTGTCTGTTGAACACTCTCTTCATGCTTTGAACTGTTTTTCTGCATAGGTGAGCTGGAACCAAGGGGCCTTGTGGAAATGTGCCAGGCTAACAGCACCTTAGTCCTTCCATCTCTGGGCTTCCTGTGTCCTGGGGCTCTCCTGTGCCATGATGGGACTTCGCTGTTGGGGCACAACTCTGCTCATTAGAGGTCTTTGGGGCTGATTTCCAGCTGCTCCTCCTTATTTGCTCGCTGCTCTTTGCTTCCTGCTTGCTTCAGGTACTGATCTCCTCTCTGGTGACCAGTGATAGGACCTGAGGGAACTGCATGAAGCTGAGTCAGGGGAGGTTTAGGTTGGATATCGGGAAAAGGTTCTTCACCCAGAGGGTGGCTGGGCACTGAAACAGGCTCCCCAGGGAAGCGATCACAGCACCGGCCTGACAGAGCTCAAGAAGCTTTTGGACAATGCTCTCAGGCACATGGTGTGGTTGTGGGGGATGAACCATGCAGAGCCAGTACTTTGGTGATCCTTGTGAGTCCCTTCCAACTCAGGATATTCTATAATTCTATGCTCATGATGACAAGAGCTAGACAGGAGGTCTGGGATTAATTTGGATTCTGGAGTAGCCCCAAAGCACACACATTTCAGCCCCACACCCAGCATGCAACGGTGGGAGAGCCGAGGGGAAGAGCGCTGTAAGCTCTGCTCCTGGGATGGGGCTGGAGATGATCCCCACAGCCTACCCCACATCCCAGCACTGGGAAGGGAAGTGAGTACCCACATGTTCCCTTCCCAGGGGTGATAAGTAAACTTTTAATTGATTTGGTGACAACAGCTAGTGGCTAAAGGAAAGCAATAAAACTACAAGAGCATAAAAGCAAGGATATAGTGAGTGATTTACAGCACACTGTATCTGCTCACCACTTACTGGGGCTCCAGCATGAGCGGGTGATATTAATGTGTGAATGTTAACCATGGTGCTCCACAGAGCGCCCCGGCACTCCTGACAGCTGCACGTGAGTTATTTCAGAAACGCATGGCACGTCTCTCCCATCCTGATGCATCTCTTAACAATGATACTTCATAAATCCCTGGTTTATAATTCACTGCCAATGGAGGAAAAAAGTGTCAGTCTGTAATCTGTTGCCATGGAAATAAGTTGGGAAGTTCAGTGTGCAGAGATGCATAACTGGGATGGGAAAATATAAGTGGGCCCATCTTGATTTTTGCCTGTTGAATTCCTCTGCTCTGGAAATAAAGGTAGAGGTTACATCAAAACTTCAGGGAGCTGCATTTACTTTCTGGACAGAAGCATTTCACTAGCCAAGAAAACTCCAGCCAACTTAATCCTGGTGAATTTGCTGTAGTGCAGCACTGCATTTTCTCTTGGATGCTGCCTCTCATCTGCCTTGTGCTTTCTGCCCGGGAACAAAATATCTTTTAGAAAAGAACCCCACACAAGAGGAAAACTGAGACAAGGACAAGTGAAGATAAAATGAAAAAATAAATGTTAGAGGAGGTGAGTACAGAGAGGCAATATTCCATTTACATTATTATGGAGGTTTTAATTTCCTGAAAACATTTTATATGCCAGGCAGTGACATGAGTGAATGACAATCACATTATCAGGCCTCTTATCAACCTTGATTTTGTTTGGCCTTACCTGAATGGGTTATTTTTTCAATAGTTCAGTAACTAAATTTAAAAAGAGAAAAACCCCACACTTTGGTTCAAGATAACACATGATTGTTTTTTCATTATTTCTCAATTCAGGTGAATTTTAGAATAAAAACATCCTCTCAAAATAATACATTGAAGCAATTTATTCTGAAACTGCCAAAGCAAAATATCAAGGAAGTATCAAAAATGTCTCACTCCTACATTTTTCCCCATTTATCCATAAAATCTAACACCAGTCAGTGCACAGATCTCACTGGAAAGTGAATTTTTCATTTGTTCTACTTACTATTCATCAAAACAAATCCTGTCTCCTTCTATTGTAGTTATTTAATACTCACTGAGTTGCCATTCTGCCACTGCAGTGATAAATCCTTCATCCCCTTTTATGGTGGCTCTGTAGAGGCTAGCAAGATGCAAAAAATTTTTTTTTTTTTTTTTTTTTTTTTTTTTTTTTTTGTGAAGCACTATGAATTTCTTGATGGGTGCCAGGACATGAAGGCTGAGGTCACATAGGTGATGTTCACCTGGGAGTGCTGGTCAGTAGCAGCATGTCACAGTGTCACAGAGAGGACAGCACCATTGCCTGCCTGGCTCTCCTGGCACCCTCTAACAGCAGAGCTGGAGGACAGGATTTATGGCTCTGTAGAGGATTTTGCAGCATGGGACGTGGGCAGGGGATGTCCCAGGCACTCTTCTGACTGACGCATTGTCCCTTAGCCCACCGGTAACAGCAGGGACCCAGAGGGAACATATCCCTGACCACTTCAACTTGAACCTCACACCCGGACTTGTGGAAAGGTGAGATCTCAGCCACACAGCCACACAGCCACACAGCCACACAGCCACACAGCCACACAGCATAGGCTGGGTTTCATCCTTATTGGGGGATGAGAATGCAGTGGGACCACCAGTCTCAAACATGGCACCCAAGCTAAGTGGCCCTGCTAGACCTGACCATCTGGGAAGGGGGCAGTGAGACCCACGTGCCTTCATCTCCCGTGATTGCCCATCTTCCCAGGAATGTTTGGCACTGATGCAAACCCAGGAGCACACTTTCCCTCCAGTTTCTGTTAAACACTTCAGCTTTTCCATGGAAAGCTTTTGTATTGTATTGAAATCCACCTGGGTTTCTTTGCAGTCAGTACTTCAATACAAGGCTTAAGTAATCAATATATAATTTTCACCAACATTTCTTTTTCACACCTATTTTTCCGCCTTGGCCAGCCACTGTTGTGCCATCACCAACTAACAGCCTGATTGTGCTCCCTCCTGCCATGAGTTGTGTCTAGGAGCAAACAGGGAAAGATAACTGCTCTGGAAAAGCTGTCCTTGAAGTTGCAGTCCACAATAGATTTCTTTTTTTTTTCCTTTTTTTTTTTTTCTTTTGAGGAGATCAGAAAAAACATAAATTGCAGTGTATCTTCAAAGTGTTTGGGGTTGTTTGCCACATGACTCATACTGACTTTAATGGGAGTCACATGCTAAACTCCCATGCAACACTTGGAAAGTTTTAAAGTGCCACTGCTTTGCGCAAGAGCCCTGAATAAAAAGCTACTTTTGTTTTCCTGCTCCACAGCACTGGCATTGTCCAAATCCCAGCCCTCCAGTAGTAAAGTGCTGGGACAGAGTGAGAAAAATCCAGCTGGGGAGGCAATGCTTCTGCCAGGCTTTCCTGACTCCCTCCTGCCATCTCTCCCCACCTGCTAGCACAGCAGGCAGGTGAAATCAATGCTGTATCAGTGCCTAGGAAACCCTGCCAGAGCCCCCCTGAAAAACAGAGACAGGCTGATGATGGGTCTGGCACTGAGGTATTTACATTACCTCTCCTGTTACTAGTGCCTGCCAGTTAGCTGCTCTCTTTTTTGCAGGGTTACATGTATTTTCAGTGGTGCCTGTCTCTCCCCTCATAGTTTCCAGTAAAGCCCCTTGCTATGGAGCCTTAAAGTCATTGCCATTATCTTGCCATTATCTTGAAATACAGCGATATAGCTACCATTGGGAAACAATGGGGGAAATATATTTTTTTTGTTGAGGAAAGAGCTCACCTGGCAAGATGCAGGGTTCTTCCCATTTTGAACAAGAAAAGAGCAAAATCTCCTGCCCTTCCCCACCCTCCTCCCCTGGAACAGGTCGTGTATTAGTCTGCTGTCAGGTCAAATGGCTGAGTGTGATTTAGAGGGATAAAAACCATGTTAAAGCAAACTAAGAGCAGATTGTTCCAAGTGCACACATGGCTAATCCTTGCCTAGGACTAGGCAGCCTGGGCACTGTCGATATGAGAATCTCTCCGGATTTCTTTGAAGTATGGGCAAGTATATTAAAGTGGGAGGAAAGCACCGACTCCTTCAGGTGGTGATTTGTGTTTATTGGCTGTGATTTTTATGAGTTGGGGAAAGAGGTAGAAATGCCAGCGTATGGTAATTGAAATGTACGGGGTTGGTGTAAGAGACCGTTTCATGACCAAGGGAAGGTGACAAAGCCCTTTCAGAGGAATGTTTTTCAGCGTTCACTAATGTTGCTGCATAAAGGGTCCTGGTGCTAATGCTGCCCTTAATGGTGTAAGTGCAAAGCCATGAATCATCCACCCGACGATTACAGCAATACATCCTCGGCCACTCAAAGCCGGGACCCTGTAGCATTTTAAAACACTTGCTTTAATCAGCCTTTCAGTGCTGTGGGTGGGATGAGGGATCCATACAGACAATGCTGTCTGCTGTATCTCCTCTGCATTGCTTTGCTGGCTTCCTTAGTTTTTGGGGTGTTGCCTCATCCTAACTAGGGAGGGAAGCAGAGGCCATGCCGAATAACAGCTGGCCCATAGCAGTTTCCTCTATCTGCCGTTGTCAAGCCACATTCGCTAGTGAGTTATGCATGCCTTGAGCCGGGAAAGAAAAAACACATGGGATGTAAATCTGGCAGTCAAGGACCCAGTGAGGTTCCTCAGTGGTTTCAGCAGGCCATTTATGCAAGCAGGAGCTGCGGAAGCAGGTCTCAGCAATACACCTTCAGCATGACAGCAACAGCAGTGCTGCAGTGGCTGCCCGTGCATATGGCTATTTTTCTGCCTGGAAATGTTGCACAGATAGGATTGAGGATTTTGGATATTCTTCCAACAGCCCAGCTGGCATTTTGTCCCTGCTGGATATCCAGAAATGCTGGACAGAGGGCCACTGCCTTGCGAATAAATCATCTCTGCGGTGCACGTGCCATGAGGCCAGCGTGGCTGGGATGTTTATCACACAGGCTCTCTCCTACCCTACAGATGGCCTGTACAGACGCAGTAAATCAGCCCCATCCTGACGTGCCCGATGCAGCACATCTGGGTAGCGCATGCTGGGAATGCCAGCCCAGAAGTGCTCC
>NW_008236965.1:5157913-5216315 GCF_000691975.1 Corvus brachyrhynchos | reverse complement strand
ACACACACTGCTGGCCTTCTCGGCTCAGCATTCGGAGTCTCACCCTGCAGGGAAGCTGAGAGGAGGCTGGAAATCTCTTCATCTGTTTTATTTTCCAGCAAACGCTTCTGCAGCCACTTCTCTTCTCTTAACAAAGCAGGACAGTGAGCGAGGTGTTGGCAAAGTCTGGGAGCATCCCTGTGCTCTACCTAGCCCCTACACTGCATCACCCCAGCCAGCACTGCAGGAGCACCCATCCCATCCCCTGCTTTCTCCTTCCTCATCCCCTAAAGTTTGGCAAAACCGTCTAAAGGATAGAGTTTAAACGGCCCTGTGTGGAAGGAGGGCTGGCATGAAACCTGTCCCATCTGGAGGTGTGTGTCTCAAAATCAAGATGGGGGGAGGATGGGGAGGTGAGGGAGGAGGCCAGCGGGGAGAAAGGGGGTGGGTTCACACTTGTCCACAATGACAAGTGCCAGCACAAGAGCAGGGCACCAAGGGGCAAAGGCTGGAGGTGAAGTGGGTGCTCCTCTGGGATCCCCTCTGCACAGGGACCTGAGGCAGCCCCCTGAAGCCCTTGTGCCGGTTTGGCCAAATTTAGAAATATATCTTCTGAGAGAAGGCAGGTCACCACCCCTCCCCCAACAGGTTCGGGAAAAATAAATTTTCCTCAAAGGAAAGTGAAAGAGATAAAAACTATTTATTTAACAAACACATGGGAAAAGGAAAATAATGCTAAATAATAAAATCTCTCGCTGTGGAGAAAAAACCTGGGAAAGTGTTAGAGTCCTCCCTTTGGTCTCCTCGGAGCTGGGGCTTGGCCCAGGGCCAGGCCCTCTGTGCTCTATGGAAAGTCCTCCCGATGTGTTCTGATATTGAAGCAGTCCAGTAGAAAAGGGAGACAATCCGAAATTCCAGGGAAGGGAAAAAAAAGTTCAACTCTGAGTCTCTCTCCGGAGAAAAAGAAACTGAGCAACTGGCCAGAAACTGGCCTGGGAGCAGCAAGCCGGGTGCTTCCTCCCTCCCCTGCCGCAGCTGGGAAAAAAAAGTCGCTATCTGTGTGTGACCTTGAACAAGCTGCAAACTGCTTTGAAAAAGTTTTGCTCAGTTTTTCCTTCCCCCTCTCAGCCTCAGTTTAGAGGCATAGAAAGGCACAAGAATTAATTTCTGGGCATAGGGCAGCAATATGGGATACACATCATAAAGTCACCCCAAGACAGCCCTGCAAGGCACGTGTCAGCTTTCACCCCCATATGAAAGCAAAAATTTCAGTAACCCCTTGAACTGGTGGGCCAGTAAGCCCTTTGCTGCACCAGAATCCCAAACAGGGCATGAGGACGTCTCTTCAGTCCTATGGCCAAACCTTCTGCAGGTACAGCTCAATATGGGCAGCATTTGCTTGTATGATTGGTTCCTTTTTATTTCTTCCTTCACATACTTTTCTGGGAAATAGTCTGCCTGACCTTGACAGCTGGCTGAAAAATTTGGTTGCATGGTTTCTTGGCACAACGTGCAGAATTTGTCTGAAGCAGACTGTTTCATAGGAAACATTGACTATTGCCACCGATTTTTTTGAGAGGGAAATGTTGAGACATTTGGAAAAACTACAATTATTTGTGGTCAGTTGTCAGTTCTCTTGCTGTGCTAAAGCCTCCCCCTACAAGGCGATTATTTTAAATATTAGAATATGCAAAATATTTGGAAAGTCAAAACGAAATCATCAGTGGTCTCCAAGGAAAATGGTTTCAATGTTTCAAAAAATTCCATAGGCGATTCACAATATTCACTGGTTTATTAGTTTTTAGAGTTAAAATATTATGTCAGAATTATGCTCAAATAAAAACTATCAGCATAACAACCCAGGGAGGTCAAACAAAATCAGATGTTGGGGGCTTCTCTTTGTTCTTCACTGTAGTTTTACAGCACTCGATTTCAGGGCGTCCAGTGCATCTCTGCATACATGTGAGAGAAGTATGGTCATAGCTGTGTGAGTATATGTTATCTCATCAGATATTTAGCCAGATTTAAGAAGTAAGAGATATGGAAGGGACCTCAACTCAGCCAAGGGGAACACAGGCACACTGTATTGCTCATTTTGTTGAAAAATTGGAAGAAATTAATTAAGGTAGTGAAAGTCACATCAGCCACTAGATTATTATTATTAATGGAGAACTTGCTGCATGGACAGCCTACTAAGGTCTTCTCCTTCTTAGAGGGGCCTAACCAATGAGTTAGGAAGTGCTTTGTTTTCTGGATTAATGAATATTTATGTCACTAATGAAAAAAGGCTTTAGCAGAAAAGGCTGAGCTCATCCTGGAGCACACAGATCCCAGTGGTTGGATTGAAGTCCTAGGGGATGGGTGGAATCCTCTCAGGCAGACGGTGGATGTAAGGCTGGGTTTCCAGTAAGTATTGACTGCTCCCTGAGCTGAACCGGGCACAAGGAAATTTTGCAGGAAGTTTGGTGAATCCAGCTTTTACTCCCTCAGCTTTTGTGATATGAACAAAAATCAGCATGTTATATTTTAGGTTGTTTTACTGAAATCGAAAATTATCTTTTCTTCTTCTTACTTTGGTGAGGGAAAACAAGTAAAAATTATTTTAGGTTGATCTGACCCTATATTTAGGTTCTTCTTCAGATCATCTGATGAACCAAAAGGCTGAATCAAAAAGTTAATCAAAAGTTATTCCTGTAGTGCTACCCTGAGCCCACAGTGCTTGTCAACATCTTTCCTTTTAAAGATGCTAACTGGTTTCTTCTCCCATTTAAATCTGTTTTGCTGTCCAGATACAAACGAAATCTATCACATCCAAGCCTACAGTTTGATGACCAGTTATTTCATTAACATGGAATAAATGGAGAAAAAAAGTCATTACTCTTCTGTTGGTCATACCTGGTATCCTCCAAGGAGGTATTTACGTGTGTGAGAAGTTCATTGGCTTAGCTAGGATGTTTATTACTGTCCTTTGTATAATAAAGCCATCAGTCAGGATTGAAAGGGGCAAGGGAGAAGGGAGAGCCAAATCATTGCAAGAGAATTTATGCGTAGATAGTTTTATATTGCTTTCCTTTTATTTTTAAATGTTGATTGGAGTATGAGGTCCAATAAGATATACAGCCCTGTAGCCATACACATGTGTTGTTATAATGCAGCCTTTCATTCAAAAAGGCTGGCAGTGCTTAGGGTGGCAGATTTATTGTGTGTACTGCAGGTTAAGGATCACAGGTCATTTTGCAAATATCCTTTTCAGGTGTCTGCAAATTCCTGTAAAAACACACACAAAGTGCAAGAACACTCAGAAGAGTTATTTTTTTATTACCTTCCTGACTCAGAGCCCAGATGAAAACAAGATAAACATGTCCTTACTGGGAACACTGGGAACGAGTTAGCCTCTCAAGATGGGAGTCCTCTGCTGTCCTAGATGGCTGCAGCACCAAAAGTTATCTCTTTCCGGCACATAGGCCTCTATTTCATTTCACAAGATGCCATAGCAGACCATAAACATCCTCACTCATGAGCAAAGTCTGCTTTTAACTCCTGCTCAGACTATGTACGTTCACCAAGAGGTAGCACAACCATCCCGACCACCTTTTAAAAGGCTGCCCTGACCCCACTACCCACACATACAGTGCTCAGTGGGAGGTTTAACTGTATCCAGCCTGAATTTTAAATTATTTTTGATTGCTTATGCAGATGATCAGGCAGTAGCTAATGTGGGGCCAGGCATGCAGGGCTGGCCATGAACATGGTTCTGAGGAGAGCTGCCAGCCCCCATGCAGAGGGGGCCCCCACCTCCCCAGGGTGGCCTGGCCACAGGGCAGCCCTCCAGCATCTGCAGGGTCCCTGCTCAGAGAGTTTCCTTGGTGCTGGCCAAAGCCACTCCGCTGCCTTGCCAGCCCTGGAGACAACTGGGCTCGTTGTGGTGCCAGCTGCCCTCCAGTTTCACCATCTCAGGGCCAAAGGTGCTGCAGTAAGTCATACACTGCCCCCTTCCCTCAGGAGGGAAAGGCTCAGAGCCACGCTAACAGATTTTATGGGCTCCTCTGCTGCAAGTGGGCAACTCCCACTGGAATTCCCATTGCAATTCCCTTTGCAATTCTTAGTGTGATTTCCAATGCAATTCCCAGTAGATTTCCCAGTTCAGTCTCCACTGGGATGCCCATTGCAATTCACTTTGCAACTCCCAGTGCACTTCTCACTGATTCCCATTGCAATTCCCAGTGCACTTCTCAAAGTGATTCCTTTTGCAATTCTCACTGCAATCCCCAGCAGCACCCCAGGGCTGGCCCTGCTGGTCCATCACTGAGCATGGGTTTTATCTCAGCCTTGGCAAGGCCCATGGCAGTGGCCAGTCCTGAGAGATGAAAAGGACTCGATGACTTTTTTTTCTAATGTAAGATCTGGCAGCTGAGCTAGCCAGGAGCATTTGTGGCATAACATGAATAATGGTTTCTGACAGAAGGAGGTCACACAGCCCATTTCAGTCTGTCCACCTATGTGGAGGAAAGAAGCATGACGAGGCAGGAACACTAAGTTCTTGTCTGAGTTTTCTGACTATTCACTGTGCTACTGTAGATCCTTTGGTACCCATTCAAGCTTCATTGCATGTTAATTATTGTAGCTGGTAAGACTTCTTTTTTTAAAACCAAAAAAAGCAGTACTGCTGACAAGATGCCTCAGTTCCCTTCCAATATAGGTTTTGGCTGTAATTGTGGAAAGTCTCCTTTTTTTGTGAAAACAATGTCATCTTACTAGTTTAGTTCACCTCAATGGCATGGCTCTACATTCACCAGAAGCTAAGGCTTTGGTCAATTAATTGCATTAACCATCAGTTTGATAAGGTAATTCACACAAAGGAAAAAAGTCAGGTTTTTTGAGCACTTCAACACCAGGTTATGCATTCTGAAAATATCTGGGGTTTTGTTTCTCAGCCATTCCGCATTATCAGTCAGTATGGCGTTCTTTTTCCTGGATGTTCATGTCTTAACTAGATGTCATCATGCTCAGCAGGGAAACTTTGCCTGGCCTGAGAAGGTACTTGTTTTGACCTGATGAAGATGATCCCAATGTGCTGTAAGGTGTTATTCTCACCTGCAGATCTATCTCTCTGCACTGACACTGTGATGACTTGGAAAATAACATTTTGATTATCAGAATCAATATTTTGGCCAGATGGGGCCCTCCTGCCTTGACCCAGGGCCCTGGTAGATGCTGTGCCCTCCCTGGGGTGGCTCTTGGCTTGGTGCTGCAGCACAGCATTTCTGCCCCCTCCTTTCTATGCTGCACCTGGGAAAGAGACCCTTTTCTTGATCTTTCATGTGTGGCTTTCATTACTACATTTGTTTTTTGTGTTCATTTGTGCCATGCTCTGTTTTGCAAGCCTGTTTTTCTTTTGCTTTGGGGTTGTTTGGCTGTGTTTAACTGTACAACTCTCTTGTGACATCGTATTGGCTTGTCACTCCAATGGGATTTTATCACAATCAGTAAAACCTCACAATATCCTACATTTTTATGTGACTTTGTTAAATGCTTCCCTTCTAAGGTGAAGAGCTGCAGACATGACTCAGAGCTCATTATTTAAAGCATATATGAAGAGAGATGGAGATTTTTTTCCATATAGTATTTTTTTTAAATAAGCTAAAACTATCCAACACTAGTTTGAAGAATGTGTTGCACACATTTTTCGTAACACCTCATCTATTTTGAAAGGGTTAAAACCCAATATATAAGCCTTCCTTTGCCTTTCAGGTCCTGTTGTTTGGGTTGCAGGAAAAGCTGTGCATATCTTTTGCCATCCTTCAGGCTTCTTCCCTGAACTCTGTGCCCAGGTAGCTGAGGGCAGGGATGTTGCTGGGAGGCAGCAAAGGGCAGTTGCATAAGATGCACAGGCCCTGTGAGCACAGGCCCCCTTCCCTTTTGCTCTAAACCACTGTCTTTTTGCAGCGCTGCAAAGTAAGTTGGGGACGTTTTTGGTAGCATTGGGTATTAATGGCAGCATGATATTCAGAAGAGTGGAAAAACTTCAGTGGAGAGACCCACTTCAATCCTCATCACTAATACTTTATATTTCAGAGTAGTCCTAAGTGTACTGGTAATGCTAATATTAGAGTTATTACACTTCATTCAAAATGAATCTTTATTTTTAAAGGAAAATCTATGCTTAAGCCAAGTTTTGAGATGTCAAATTTTGTAGCTGTTCCCACTTCTACCACAGTTAGAGAAACACATTACAATGAAGTTTTTGAAATGACCTGCAGAGTTCAGGTTCCAGGAGTCTTGCTGTGATTCAAAATCTCCAGACTCTTTTAGAAATCACCATTTATTTGCTACCCCACTGTTTTCACTCAAGCAAAAATGCACTTCATTCATTTCTTTGCAAGTGATCCTTATTTAATTTGGCAAAGAGGAAAGCACAAGTTGGTTCAACTTGTTCAGAAGTGATGCAGCAGTTTCTCAGCGTTTGCGTTGAGCCCCGTCCTCGAATTCGCTTTGTCTGATCAGCAGCCATTTTTCAGCCCAACTGTACTTCTGGCACAGCCAAGTCGGGCTGGGAATGAGCAAAGCCAATGGAAGATCATGTCTCTATCGAGCAAAATGCCTGGTTCCCTAGCTACAGACAAGGATGTGCCAGAAACCCCAGCTTAAGTGAGAATTTTGTGCTAAGCACTAAGGTCACTGTGACCTTCACAAAGATTACTTCATGCATTTTTATTTCAGTAGGTGTCAACAACCGTGCTGAGATAGCTTGGTTTGTGCTGCAGCCTGAAAAGGGTAGGGGAAATTAGACACTTCGCATTGGCTGGGATTTTAAATGGAAAAGTCCTGTTCTCTTTTTGTTTGCTCAGCCTAATACAAAACTGCTTTTGCTTTTATCTTATCATGACATTCAAATTCAGAAGCAGAGCACTGGAGCTCAGCAGGGCAGCACTGACTCAAAGTCAGACCTCTATCTGCAACCTTTTGAGCCTGCCCTTTTACTGCTACCTCTTGGTTTTATTTAATACAAACTAACCCCACCAAGGCACCTGAAGCAGCCAACCAGACCACAGCTTTGTCCCCAAGTTGGGCACCCCAGCCCAGCCCACCTGGCCAAGCATTCCCTCCCCCCACCTCTCACTGCCCCAGGGACTGGCACGCAGGTTCCCCTGCACTGATCTGAGTCCTCTGTGGGACAGAGTGGGCATGAAAATAAAATAATGAATAGGAAGAATAAGATTTCATCAAAAAGGTTGGTTGGCAGAAGGCTCAGCCTCCCAAATCAGCCTGAACCTCTGATCATGTCACTGAGCTGCACACAAATACCTGCCTCTACCTGGCCTGCAGGTGCAATAACCCAAACAGGTATGAGTGTGCTGCGATGGTTTCAGAAAGCAAGCAAGAAGCATTTCTATCAAGCACAATAGCAGTAAATTAACATTATTTGAGAGCATTAACTCTTTCCAAGCTGTTCGATTTTCCCTTGCTGTCTTGACTTTCAAAATTGTCTGTCCTCTGCATAAGTATAACTACACAGCAGTAAAACAGGTAATAGTACAAAAACATAATCAAAATGTTTTAATGTGAAATGTTGTACATGCTGCATAAAGAATTCCTAGGAACAACACCCTGACTGCTTCAAACAGAGCCATATAAATCATGGTTTCTCTTGTGTTTGCCCTGTTCCATATTTATACAGCACTTTTTTTTTTTTTTTTTTTTTTTTTTTTTTTTTTGCATGGACATTTATGGAAATCGAGTTTCAAAAATGTGCCTAGGACATTTTTCCCTAGGACTAGGGAAAAATTAGTCTTACAGGTATGATAATTCCTTCTGAAATATCAGTGTGGGAGGAATCAGGAGATCAGAAATGGCATCCTACAGTTTCTGGGTAATGATGACCACCTTTCAGCTTTCAAATATTGAACACCTGTAGAACAGTGTTTGGAATCAATTGAGCTTCTGAATTTAAGATTTGCAATGTCATTCAGATAATCATGTATATCTGGAGGACCTGCAGCCCACTCTTTCACTATCCACAGGTAGTTAACAGGAGACTTGGTCCAGCAGACAAATTATTCATTGCCAGCCACCCACTTTTCTCAACTCCAAAGGGTCTGTTCCATTTGGAAGTAACTCTCTCTAATTGCATCCTCTTCTGATGTACATCTGGATTTCCCCTTCATAGAATACTATTCTTCAACACTAAATACACTATCATTGCACTATATCTCTTGACTGGCTTTTGGTACTGGAATTTAAACTAAGGGTATCATGCACAGACACTAGTAAAACAAACTCATATTCCCAGGTTTTTAAAAAAGAACAAGAGCATAAATTCAAGTATTATAACATGCAGCAGAGAAGTGGATCTGGACATTGAAGCTGTAATATGACATTTTCCAGTTCTGCTGTCATTGCCACAAATTCAGCTTGCAGTTAGTGAAAGCTGGCTACTCTGTGAAATTGCTCCCTCCTATCAGCCCAGTTTTTCATAGGTTATTGAGCTCAGCCCTAGCTTTACTAAGGTGCAATTTGCGTCCTTTAGAAGTGAGATTGTCTAGGCAGTCAGTTCTAGGTGAATTCAAACCTCTGTATTTCTGGGTAAGGCTGGCAGAAAAACATAAATTAGTTTTTCTACTCCTCTGCTAAGAAATCAAAAGGTCTACCTTATCTATCAGTAATATTTTTGAGATAAAATATACACAATGTTTTTCTCCCCTTCCTATCTCCTTGCCAGCCTTAAATGAGCAGAATAAAGCTGCTTTGCAAACCCACAAGCAGAGTATTGCCTGCAAGCACTGGGAATGATGACTCTGGGGTCTAGGTGGAGATTAGGGCAGGTTTAGGACATGTACTATGCCCTGAGGACATCCCAATGTTTCTCTTCAGTTTTTCTTGCTTATCTCTTATTGCAGCATTTGTCTGCTGCATCTTGGACATGAAAACTGACAGTAACTCCAATGGGTTAACATCACCCTCTGTGGTGCAGGTAGCTCAGGTAAGATTTTAGTGCTGGACTTGGCAGTGTTGGGTTAATGGTTGGACTCGATTATCTTAGAGGTCTTTTTCAACCTAAATAATTCTGTGATTCTCTGCTTTTCATGTGCACCAGGCCCACTCAAAGAGAAGGAAAAATGGTCTTTTATACTGTTTTTTTATCCCTCTCATACCAGCTCTAAAGCAGTTAGTGCACAAAACTCATGTATGCTTGAAAAATTGTACTCTTATCCAAATATCCCTATTTTCCTTTCCATCTAAGATAAAGTTTGACTCCTTTTCTTAAAATTAATCCCAGTGATTCTTCCTCTTCACCTGGGCTTCCTTCCATGTTCCTCATACCTTTCTCCCAGTCTACTCATTCATTTGTTCCATAGCTCTTTCATCTCTTTATCTGTGCCTCCTTATGAACTTCTCACTTTAGACATTTGCCTGGGAAAAAGTTGAGGCTCTGATCCTCTATGTATTACTAATATTATTACTTAGTAGAAATACAATGTAATAATACCTTGCAATAATATCATGAGCCAAGGCCCCCTATGCCTCTGGAGCATATTGCCCTGTCCTGTCTTCATTTGTTTGGTCTTAACTCAGAAAGCTTTTGGGCTTTCTTTGGGCTAGCTAAGGACTAGCTGGAAGGAAGCTCCCTGTTTATAGCTCCTCCTGATGCTCAGCAGCCCTAGGCCTGTGAGGGGCCAAAGTTGTGACCCTCTCCACTAGGATATCCCCTAATGTCTCAATCCAGAGCTCTGTCTAACCTCTCAGAAGAGACAGCCTGGGAGAAGCTGCCTCACGCCCCCACCACCTCCTTCCAGACAGCCATGGAGGTCATCCTGTACTTACCTAGGTGCTAACAGTTTTTTCCTGATATCACCTCTATTTGTTTCAAATTTGCTTCCAGACTGGGATATTGTGCCAGTTCCCCTCCCAGAAGGAGTTCCTGGAGGCACTGGTCCACCTCCTCCCAACCACCTCCATCTTTACCTGCCTGCAGCCCAGATACCAAACAGGGGAAGCATATGAGTTACACTGGGAGAAGCAGGACAGAAATTTCATGGTTTCAAGCTCCAGGAAAGATAAAATTAATGAACACACACATGCACACAAAACCTGCCAACAAACCATGGACTGGTCCATGCCACCTCCATCACCCCAGACATTCCCCTTTGAAATTACACCCTCTCTCCCTTCAACCATTCACCCTGCAACACTGATCTCTATGACACTTGGCACTGTATTGCTTTACATTTAGGACATTGAGGTCACAGAAAGTGCTTTGTACCATGAAGAAGTTATCTCCACTTGACTGAAAGCTTTCTGCAGCTACATATTGCATCCAGTGTTTGCAGTCACTGATCCATTATTTGTAAGGAGGACAAATCCCATCCTTTGCTTTTCGGATGGCTGAAGATTTAATCTCCATTCATTGAAAGAAAGCATGACAGCATGAAAGATTTCCAACCATTTTCTGTTTTTATTTGTTATTATTATCATTATTATTATTATTATTATTATTATTCCTACTACTATCCTTATTGTTATCTTTTTGTGTCTGCTCTAGCTGTGACATGCAGAGCTTGTGCAGCCAACACCACTTAGCACGGCCATTATTTTCACAGTGATGCTGCAAGAGTGAGGAAGCGTCTATTCCCTGTATCCTATTTCATTAAAAGGCAGGGCATTTTATGACTTCTCCACTACAGCTGCAGTGATGCAGTGCCAGGTGCTGGAGCTTATTCCCCTCTCTCCTTTGCCTGCAGAAGCAAACCAGCATAGATCTGCAGAAGTCACAGGTAGGATGTTAATCAAAACCACAGTGGGGAGCCAAAAGTAGTTCCTGGAGCAGGAAACTGTTCGAAGAATGTACAAGATTGTTATTTTACCTATGCACTCAGTAAACCCACCTACATCAGAGGATGTGGGAAAGAGGAAAAGAGCGTTATGTAATCAAGCCTAATGTTAATGGCAGTTTTCAGTAAAAACATATGTTCTCTTGGGGTCAGTTGTTATCCCCTTCCCTGCAAAGGCTAGTTGCTAAGTGGATGAAAAATATTCAGTTTCCATTATAGGTCAAATCATACATGTGCATGTACAAATGTGCTGCATGTATGCATGTACAGAAAGCCATGATCTTTTACAAACGTATCTTTCCTAAGACTATTAAATACCCTGGTGTGAGATGAAATATTTTCTTTAAATGATCATAAAAGGTGTTTCTAAAATGTCACCACTTATTTTATTTTCCCAGCTTACCCCACAGTTCACTTCAGACTGAAACTAATTTAAATTACTTTGTAGCTCCCAGCAATAAAAGGAATTTAGTAATTTGCAGTTCATTTGCCCTTGCTATTCTTGGAAATGGTATTTGAGGTTGTCCAGTCCTTTGCATTAGGAAATGTGCGGAGCGCGAGTAGCAGTCATGTCATGCCTGGCAGATTTTGCCAAGGAAACTATTGGGTTTTGCAGCTTTAAAATTCTGGGGATAATTGATGCGTGCTCCATTCCCACAGAATAGCTGCGATCCTCATCACTGCCTGGCTGTGGATGAGTTTAGCGAACATTTTATTTCCCAAGTGGTGGTTAAGCTAACTTAATTAGGGAAGTGCCTTTATCCCAGCCCAGACAAAGGCTGCCCTTGATGGGGCACTGTTGAGAAAACAGCTCTGAGACGAAGGCCCTATGAACCAGACATGCAGAGGTGTTTCCTCCCTGGCCTTGAGCCTCTAGTGGACATGAAATCTTGTGGGGAGGAAATAAAAAGTGAAAGAATGACTTTTCTAACCTTCCCAGATGCTAACCAAACATCGCCCAAAGCAGATCTCTTCACCTGGGAGCACTCTGAGAGGGAAGTATAGGAGTCTGCTTGGGAGCCTCAACACTCCCAGCCTGCAGGCTGGCAGGAAGGAAATGAGGAGCCAGGCAAGCCCCCCACAGCATCCCTGAGACGTGGCCATGGTCCCTCATTGAACCAGGGAGTCTGAGTGCCCCCTCCCATGCTGACACCCTGGGGCAGACCCAGAGGAGTGCAAACAAGCACACCAACCCAGCAGATTTAGATGGCCTCTGGGGTAGAACCTGTGTTGTCTGGGACACCACCAGCTCTGCTCTGCTCTGCTTCCCAGGGAACCCACACCATCACCGCTGAAGCCCTGAGCATCCACCACCCCATCCATCATTATTATCATTGGGCCTTGCAGGAATAACGAGAGAGGAGACTGCTCTCACCTAGGAACCCAGCTTCTGTGCTAATAAAAGGGAGGAGATAAACAGTGTCATGCAAATGAGATCTTACACTAATGGCTGCAAGCAAACAACCGATGTACATAAAGAGCGTTAGAAAGCACGGCTCTGGATATATATCAGGTACTTCTGCCTGAGCTGTAGGGTTCTTTCCATTCTCTCTCTTGATTATTCAATGTAAAATCATGGGAGGGAAATGTGTGTGTAAGGAACCATTATCATACTGGGGTTGTTTTAAAAGTGGAGGTCTCTCACCAGCCTGGAAAGAGCTTTGTTCTCTCAGAACTCCCTGATGTTATCAGAATATAAAAGCCTGGTTCTCACTGTCTCCATAAAACAAATAAATACATTTTTTCTCCATTTGCCTTGAACACATTCTGTTACACTAGTTGTTCTCAAGCCTTAACTCTCAGCAAAGGACTGAACATGCCAGTCCCCCTTGCCTGTGCCAAGTGCAGGATTGGGACGTCAATGATGCTGGAGTCAGCAGTGCAGAGCACTTTGGGTGTCTCAACCACACCATTGCTCAGTTTGACAAACACCCCAGAGCTCTGCCCACTTTCTCATCATCAAGAGAAACCAGTTCCTCCATGGAATTCTGGTCTGTGCTTTCAATTCAATCCCTAATCTGACAGCTCTCTATGTCCTACAGCAGTGATAACTTGCACATTTGGGTTTATGAGCATTGAATGTGGATTGAATGTACCCCTATTTTGATAACCACACATGCAGAGAAATACTGGGAGTGGGAGGGAGGAAGCAAAAAAATCTGTGGAATGAAGTTAACCACTGGCTTGAAGATGTTTTCCTGGAGAAAGACAATGTAATGCAATGCAATTTTTTCTTTTAGCTGAATTTAAAGCAAGTAAAGCTGCTATTTTTCTGCCTTATTTTAGTTTCCCTCTCAAGAGCTCTCCCAGGGCTGGGAGTCTCTGTGCTGCCCATCAGCAGCAGCTCCTGAGTGTCGAGAATGCCCCTTAAGTTACTGGAAACTACAGGCTTTACCTTCCCATTGTGCAAAGGTCATTTGGGACCAAGGCTTCAAGCAAACAAGAAATGGCATTAAAACAACTGTTGTGGATTGTTTTAATTTAATTTTCCCCAAAACAACCCAGCAGCAACATATGGCTCTCAGTGAGATCCTGCTATTACAGTGTTTGGCAGCTGGGCTGACCGAGACATGAGAAGATCAGGCACTTTGCAAAAGCAGTGTGTGTCAGCATCTCAGACTGCGGAAGAAAAATCAAGCTGTGGCCCCAGTTTCTTCTCTGTATTGCTCTTGGCTCCCAGGACTTAGCCCTTGGGAGGGATCCCAGCTACAGAAAATGCAAATAAGATCTTGCCACAGATAGAAGACAGCTTCAGGGACCAAAGCTAGGGAGTTTTATCAGCACTGCCATTTCCATAATAAGTAATAAATGTACCGCTCACGACAAGACTGTGATAAGGATTTTGTGGGATGTTTTCCAGTCATGTGGAGTATAAGACTGTAAGTAATTATTGAACCATCCAGTCCAGCTTCCTGGAGGTTGTCAGCTACTGCACCCTGAAAATTACATCAAACTGAAAATCCTGGTGAGGTCAGAGAGCTCAGACCTGAAGAACAAAACCTGTCTCACAGGCAGAGTGTACCCAGTGCTCCCCTGCTTCAAGTACCCTGGTACTTCACACCCCAGGGATGCTGCCAGCTGAACCAGCCTCAGGCTTCAGGGTACAGCTGAGGATTTGGCTTTAATTTGGTCTGCTCTTCTAGCATTTGTTTTGGTTTTTCCCTGTCCTGAAAAAAATTTGTTCCCAGCTCATCATGTTCTCCCCACTTGTGCTTACAGGTCTGGGCACAGCTGTGGTTACCTAAGCAAAGCCAGTGTTCAGTCGGAAACCTGAGAGGAAAACCCATTTTGGTGATACACTCTGAATGTCAAGGGAATTATATTCCAGCTGAGAGGAAAAAGTTCTTTTACTATCTGACTCCAGCACTTTCACACAAATGGAGCCAGTTAAACCAGTACTGTGTGGAGTCATCTCCTTGGATTACATGCTCAGTTTACCCTGGTAATGTGCCTTGGCAGATAAGTGTCTGATCATCTTTAGCTGGACAGCTTCTAGTTGCATGGCAAGCTACCTTGCCAAGTGTGTTTTACATGATACTGACACAACCTTTGCCAGTACATGTACTTTGTATTAAAGTTCCTCTTTGCTGCCTTGGGCACATCCCGTTTGCCAATCCTCCAGAAGTAAAACACTGTGCACCCATTGAGCAAGGCATGCCTGAAAATCAATGGGTAAGACATTTGAGGGCAATGCTGCACAGAGGAGGAGGTAGGATGAAAAAAGGGCCAGATGCTGAGCCACACAAGTTGCCTTCCTCCCTCTGACCCACCGTGTGCCACTGTCTGGAAAAATCACTTAAAAATTATTTTCTCTCTTAGGCAAATGGTCAGAGATGCAAGTGTTTTGGTCTCTTTCAGACAGGTGCTGGCTGGTGCCTTCTCTTCATTTATGGTGACTTACATGACATTTCACCCTGCACACCCCTGAGCTCTGTTGAGGTCAGGCCAAAAGACACACATGCCCTCACTCCTCCCTGCATTGCATAAGAAAAAAATAAACACCTCACAGCAAACAGTATATGTTGTTCTTTGATGCTGAATTGGTAGCTGTGGCAGGAAAAATATCTATTTCATTTATTCAGTGCCAGGGTGACAAAGTTGCCAAGGAGCACAGGGGAAGATGAGATTGGGTTTCTGACAGAGAAACCCAGAAGCTGCTCACTGTATGGATGGCTTGGAGTGATCCTGGAGGTTAAGGTCTCATGGCAGTCAGTGTACATCCAGTGAATACCACTGTGGAGCCCAGTGGTGTATTCAGCTGGTAAAATGTGGCTGTTTCTGCACAAGCTTCTAAGGTCAGTAGTGGTCTGTTGTCTTCTGCAGATACCTGGAGCCATTGGAGATGCAGCAGGACATCCCAACAAGTGTCCATGGGTACTGCTTTCCTTTGATCCTGTGGCAGAGCAGCCAGCCCAGCAGAGCCAGTGAGAATCCTCAGCGGCACCAAAGGAGCAGCCACTCCTCCACACATCCTGTGTCTCACATTGCCAGTGCCTGGCCTCAAGTGTGCAAGCATTGCTTCAGCCACCACATTTTGGTTTTAAGGTATGAGATTTCCTAAGACTATCAAGCTCTTATCCAGAGACTGCCACTTGACCTCTAAACTGTATTCTTGTGTTGGCATGTTAACAGCTACAGGGGAAAAAAATATTCATGAAAGAACCTTTCCTGGCAGATGGTTTCCTTATTCAGAAGTCTGCCTTGTAACTCAGAGCTTGAGTACTGCAAAGCTGAGGCTTACATTTGCACACCATGACTTCTCCTACATCACTGAATGCTATGTGATTTTTTGTGTGAATTGTTAATACAGCCCTACCACAGAAAAAGCAAATCTATTTGCTGTCTGCATAATCTCTGCACTTACCTCAGCTTGGCCAGTAAGGACCAGTAAGAGCTGCTTGCTTTTCCTGCTCCAATTAACTTTGAGGTTTAATGAGCTATTTCTTGAGCTCGCTCAGTCATTGAAAGGTTATAAGGATTAAAAGAATTACAAGACTTTTGTGCTTTCAATTGTTGGTGTTGTTATTTTAAAGCTTGCTTTAGTATCACCTCAGATAAACACTTGGGCTCTTTTTCAGGCCGGAAGAGGCTGGGGGATTGTGCTGCTTTCAGATCTGGCAGCTGCCAGCAAGGCCTCCAGTGTCATCCCCTTCCACTCTCACTTTCTTGTGGTTTCCCCTTGCACAGTGCTGAAATAAAGCGTTTTGTTACCTATTAAAAGTGTCAGTGTCAGCGATATTGTGAAGCTATTAAATTCTGCTGGATCATCCTTTGTGAACAAGAGGATGTTGACAGAGCAGAAGCCCCATCCTTCAGCTATTATCTGGTATTCAGTGTCCTCCAATTAGTATGCACAATAAATCTAGTCCAAGACCCCCTACTGCTTTATGTCATTTCTGTATTAACCTCACTGCTTCTCAACATGTTCCTATTATTAAGCCATTTAAAGACTTCCCTTCATTCACTTACCAGAGCTATGTCTCATTTTCCTTCTTTCATCTATTTGCATACATTTCAAAAGGTTCACTTGACATGATGTCTGTTGTTGTCAGTTAATTTTTTAATTAAAAATTATTTCCAGTATATTTTCTTTACTCCATCCTCCTTACATGTGTTATCCTCCTCATCTCTGTCAGATTGCAACGGCTGGATTGAGAACTGATTGATTGTCATTTCATGTGTTCAAAAAGCCAACACTTTAAGGCTGCCTTGGTAATTCTCAGGCTAAAATTGAGTTTTGTGACATTTCTGCTCAATGAAAAATGTAAAATTGTTCTGGTGCTGCACTGTATAATCTCCTCTGTTGTTCTTACTCCGTGGGGTCTGGCAAGAAATAGAGTCAGGAGTGTGCTCCTTTCACTACACAGCCTCGAAGGCCAGTGGTTCTTAGCTCACTGGGAAAGTTGGGGATACAGATCCAAAGATGAAGCATAGGTTTTCAGGTCAAGGAAGGCTGAAAATTACTTGTTTAACTATAACTGAACTATACCTGTAACCGTGGTAGTTTAGGAAAACACTGATGGAGGTGCCAGAGGTTAACCATTGGGGTTTTGTAGAGGTTGGATTTATTTTTGGTGGTATTTTGCATCCCTGAATTGTTTTAAGTGAAAACTGATAAGAGTTGGACTCACACAGTCTGGAGAGGAGACAGTTTTGGGGGACCCAAAAGCTGCCCAGTGCTTACAGGGAGGTCATCAGGGTGGAGAGCCAGGGTCTCTGTGGTGGGGCATGGCAGGAGAGCAGAGGTTGAAACGAGAGTCAAGCTGGTGTGAGAAGTCAGGCAGTGGAGCAGGTTGCCCCACAAGGTTGCACTGGCTCCACCCATGAAGGTTTTGCAAACCAAGTCTTGGGCAGTCTGGTGTGATCCCAGAGCTAGGCTGACTTTGGGGTAGGCACTTCTGGAGGTCTGTGCCAGACCAAGTTCTTATCCCATGGCCTCATGAGAAATTAAACAGTTGGTGTAAGTGGGATGCAGACAGGAGGAAGGCCACTTGCTGCCATTTCAAGACAGTAAGGGCAGTGAGCAGCCAGGTGCCACTCGTCTCTCAGCATCAGTTCAGTCCCTGGCTCTACATACCCAAGCTGGGGATGTTACCATACACCTAAAGATGCCTGGAGCCTTGTGAGCACACCTGCTTGGCTGAGTGGCTGAACCCCAATGGCTTCTTTATGACATACCATGAAAAAGACCTTCCCCAAGGAGGAGTGTGGAGGAAAAACAGGAGATAATGCTCTCCTGTCTCTCTTTTAAGGAGTGTACGGAGTGGAAAGTTGTTTCACCCCACAGTGGTAGCTTGTAGGTAAGAGGGAATGTCCTTTTGCCTCTTCTTTGCCAGCCACCTTTCTACAAGGCTGTGTACCTTTTCAATGTATTATACATTTTAAAAGCTGTGAAAAACCACAGAGGGAAAAAAGAATTGGAAAATAAACTCTGTGTCAAATTTCCCCCACATTCTGAGCACATTAATGTGAAAATATTCAAAAAATATCAAAGTAAGGGAAACCCCAAGGAAAGGTTTATAGAAGAGGTATATAAAAGATAAATTATATATCTGCCTTTTTATCATTTCTGGCAGAGGAGTGAGGAACCAGGAATATTTATAAAATTCTCTACCTGTCTATTTTCAGGGCAGGCTGGGTACTACTCCATTGCTGTATATCCAGTGTGTCAAACCCCTGCACTTTGTTGTCCAGAGCTCAAGAAATACCCTTTATTCTCTTTATCAGTAAAAAAGCTGATTTTGGCACCGAATAAACTATTCCTAGGGTAGAGAGTACAATGCAACACCAGTAGAAAGCCTTTTATGTGGACTTCTGCATCCTAATCTAAACTCTCGTATCAGAGGTGATTTTGAAATCCCGTATCAGAAGGTGGAGAGCAGTGGACACGGCTTTCTTTGTGCTCCCAGTTTTCAAGCAAGGTACTGGTTTGGTTTAGATTTGAGATTGTCGCGGGTTCGGTCTGGGGAAAGGGTTTCACAAATCTTGAAGAGGAAAATAGCATCTTTCCTTTACCCAGGGATGCTCTGAAGACCTTGAAGCTACCCCAGAGCACAGGGCTGGGAGGCAGTCCTGCCACCTCTCCCCATCACCACCCTGACAGGAGCACCGCAGTGTAAGCTCTCGTTTTCCCAGGCTCACTTGGGAACAGCTGCAGAAATACCAAAATGTATCATTTCTTATCCAGCCCCTCCCTGCACACAGCTCCACGCCCACAGCCTGGAGGGTGCAAGCAAACTGCCAGGATGGCATCAGCTGTGTTAGACTGGCCAACCCTCCCAGCCACAAAACAGGAAAACAAATCAGCCTTGGTTTTCTGGTCACTTTTCTGGCTTGACAGTTGGAAAGGAAGCACAGAAGGTCCTACATTTATGGTTGTATTGCCAGCAGGAACATCAGTGACCTCAGATTGTGGGACCCAAGGCGGTGCTGCTCAGTGTTAACCAGCTGCTGGTGGAAATCATCTGCTTCTTTAGGGAGGCTGTCTCCTGGCTTCTTCCCCGTCCACCAACCTACAGCACCAACCTGATGCTCTCTGCAGCTATTAAAGGGCAATTCAAAAGTGGGAAATGTTTGACATGACAGAGACAGAAAAGGAGAAAATGGGTAATTGTAAGGGATTTAAATAACTCTCCATTTGAAAGTCTTTCCACTTCCTAGTGGCTTTGTCCACTGCTGGCTGACAGGTTAGCTTGTGCTGCAGCTGCATCCCTGTGGAGCAGGTCTTGCTCCTCTGGGAAAGGCTGGCTGTCTTTTCATGTCCGGCCCTGCCAGGCATTTCTGTGCTTCATGCAGATGAGGGGAAGACCAACCGTCATCCCTTCCCCAGCAGCTCATGTTCCCTTTTTATTCTAGATTATTAAAATAAAAGAGCATTTCCATCAGCTGTGGTAATCTGCTTGAGAAACAGATGTTTCTTGAAAAAGATGGAAGCAGCTTAAACATCTATGATGAGCTGATTCCTAATTCCCTGATCAAAAACTGAAATTATCTTCATGTAACTTTGAAAAGGACATAGTATTTGTCTTCCTGAGCAGGCAGCACTCTGCAATAAGCTCCTGAGCAGGCCTGAGTCTTTAAAAGAATTTATATCCCCTGAGGGAAAATCCCGCTGGTTTATCTACTATTAAAAAAAAAAAAAAAAAAAAAAAAAAAAAAAAAAAAAAAAAAAAAAAAAAAAAAAGGTAATTTCATTGAATTGATTGATAATGGAAATTTTTTTAAGTGTAGAAGATATTAGGTTTGGTGACCAACAGGAGCTTACTGCCAATATTACAAGTCAACTTTCATGACCTGCTTTTCTTCATTTTTCTGGTGGCTTCTAAGAACATCTGACCAATGTTGGGATCTAACTGCAAATGAAAGTGATATTCTGCAATCTCATTACAATAAAAATAATGTCAGGCTAACAATTCTACAAAAAAAGTTCTATATGTGTATGGCAGTTATAACTATCTCAAAAAAAACATCTTTTGGACTTAGATGTTATAAATTTATTTACTTTTGCAAAGGTTGTGTGTGTTGCCTCCATCAAACACTACCAAGCTTGTTCTCAGCATCTCTTTCTGGCAGCATAAATTCCTGTCTGTGAGGTCTGAATCCCATTTGACCCATCTCCATCACACACATGAAGTGGAATGATCTCTAGGTCTGAAGCCAAACTTAAATAAAAAGAAAGAGCATTTGTTGCTTTGTAACCAGTTTAAATGCACGCATGCCTCACGTAGGAAAAGAGGCTCCTGTAAAAGAGGATGTATAACAGCCATGTAAACCTGATAGCACCTCCTTTTCCTGCCTGGATTTATCCCAGTACTGTTTGTATTATCGTAGTTAAGGTGATGGAGTTGCCCAGCTGTGGGGGTCTGACTTTCTGTCTTGGAACCAGCAGTGTTATTCATCCCTTTAAGGTAATTAGGAGAGCCCTCTGTCCTCAGGGATCTTGGTGGCTGGCTACCCTGTGGAGCAAGTCACTGTTACTCCACCATGTCTGAACACATCTCAGGAGTGCAATGTGTGATTAATAGCACCTAGAGATGGCTGACAATTTTACGATTTGAAATGGAAAAAACCTACCTTTACTGCCACATTTTCTTTGTTTTATTGGTGGGACTGATGCTTTTCAACTGGCTACCTGCTCCACCTCTGGGCTCATCTGACAGTCCAGGGAGATGGGATCCATCTCTCTCTGCAGTACGTCCCACTCCCTGCATCCCCTGGGAGTGCCCAGCCACACTGCCTGCAGAACCCAGCCTGTGTGTGCTCAGCTGCTGCTACAAGAAAATGTTGGATTGCAGCAGTGTGGGGGCTCCTGGGCTCAGGGGCAGTCAGGCAGGGAGAGAACGCAGGCAGGGAAAATGCAGGCAGGAGGCCAAGTGGCCTTGCAGGCTGACAGGAGCTGCTCCTGGTTGCCCTGCCAGCTCTTGAGTGACAGCAGTGCCCTTGGTTTGCCTACTGGGACCAGGGCACCGCATCCTCAGGGCTCTGTCAGCAACCCTGAGTGTCTGCCTCCAGAAGAGGTGGGGCAAAGCAATTTTATTTCTCACTGGTTCACATTGGGTTGGGGTTTTTTTTGCTGAAGTGCCCACCCTGTACATGCAACTCCCAGCTGGATGTGGCAATGGGTTGCAGGATGCTCTCTGGATGGAGGGCTGCAGCCTAGCATTTCCTCAGAAAACAGCCTGCTGCAAACATGTCAGATACTCTCCTCTGCCCTCTGTCCTGGTATCCCAAAGACTAAGCAGAGTCTCCAGAGTTATGTCTAGAGCCTTGGTCTGGTGTACCTAAAACATCACCGTGGCTGTGTGGGAACAGCAGCAGTGGTGCTGCTCCCCGATCTCCCCAAGCAGAGTTGGTGCTGCAGGGGAGTGGAGACACTGGGGCTTGGCCATCCTCCACTGAGTGCCCTTTGCCACGCTGGCCATACGTCTGGGAGGCACTGCTGTCACGTGTCATCTCAATCCACCCACAAAGCACCATGATAAGGACAGTTGCCCAACACGATGGTCTCTGCAAGTGCTTGCTCTGCACTGAGCAAGCTGTCTCTTCCAAACTCATCTGGGTCCTTTTATGTCTGAGGCTCAGTCCTTTTATGTCTGAGGCTGCAGTACAAAATCCCGCAGAGGACTAAGAAATCCTTGTTTTCTTCATGCATATAGTGTATTTCTTTGGCCTGAACTTCCCCCATTTCAATGCAGCCTGGAGAGTGCATTAAAAGAAAAAGAAAAAATGCAAAATACTCCCCTGCACACCTAGTCCTTCCCCAAAGAGCAGGTGAGAGAGAGAGAAAACCATGTGTGACAGATGTTGGTCACATCGCTGAATGCCCTGCTGGCAGGAGCTGAGCCAAAAGGCAGTCAGGGAGCCCCTGCAATGTTGCTGCCTTAGTAGTTTCAGCTTCCAGGCAAAGATGCTGCTCCATATTTGGTATATACACAACTTGCAATTTTTTTTCTTCTGCTGTTTGTGTCAAGGGAAATAAATTTTAGAGATTATTAAGATACGATTTATTTGCAGAAAGTGTATTTTTTAAATAGCAATTAACCATTTTACTGAGCAATCTACAGTCATTTATATTTTGGTTGTTTATCTTGTGTGCCATACAGGGCTAGCAATGTCCTGACTTGCATGGCATTCTGTGCAAGGGTGTATTTTGGTTTCTGCTGCTGTGTCAGACTAATGCTACTGTTGCTATGGTAATGGTGATGTTTGAGTCTGCTTTGTCACCTTTGTCCTGCTATTTTTTTCTTCAAAAACAAATTTGTGCTATGGAGGCCTGGAAAGCAGGCAGAGGGTTTGCTATGGAAGCTCATACCCCTCTCTTTTTTATTTATTTATAACAGATTATAAAGCAGTGTGGCAATTTCATACATGAATAAAGCCTAAAGCCAACAGCTCATCAGATCTGCTGAAGCCAACCTCCCATATAAATGTCACCAAGTTATCCCTTTATGGCAGACCAGATATCCTGGTTGGGAGTACTGCAAGGCATCCCATCTTAATTAGAAGATGCCCATAACTATCAATCCTGTGCAGTTTCATTCACAGTTTTAGAAATTCTCAATGATTTAGAAAAAGTCTACCAAATTTTTATCAGCTCCACAATGTCCTCCAGCATTTTTTCAAGGTTGACTCATTTCCTGTCATTCTCCCTCATCCCCATGTATCACTCTCAGGACCATGCTTTTACTTCCAATTAGCCCGCAGTAAAACACATTTTGCTTGTCCGGGTGCAGCAGGCTGTGTGATTCAGCCAGCCTTTCTGCTTTATTTACCCTCCTGCCTTTCTCTGGGTGTTTTATCAGCAGTGATTTCACATTTATTTCCACATCACTAACGAAGATGCTGGGGAGCGGCTGTGTGTGGCTCTCTGAAAAGCTCCAGCAGCAACTTCTGCACCCGAGGACTTGTCTGTTTTCTTTCCCCAGCATGCCACTCTACACTGACATTTTCACAGTATGGCAAAGTGTACCAAACATGAAGTAAGGCACAGGCTCCTCAGCCAGCTCTGGTAAGATTGCTGAGGTTAAGCTGTTTTAAAATGTGGATCTCTAGTGGAGTTACTGCACACTGTCCTTGACTGCTGGTGGATGGACAACACCTACTCCAGCATTCCCAATTTGGACTTGGACTTACCATGTGTGTGAAGGAAATTGGGCCTGAGCCTTTGTTTATTCCTAGAAAAAAACCAAGGAGAAATGGTGAAGGTCAGTGGGACTGCTCAGCTCCTCCAGGTTCCAGGCACCCACACCTCCCTTCCATGGGACTGGGGCAGCACATTTGGAGAGGGAAGCAAACCAGAGCTTGGCCCTTAATGAAGGAATACAGTGAATTCACTTCATCCCTTCTGAACACTGTGTGAGCTTGGGCTCTGAAAAAATCATGAATTTGCCCCATTCTGAGGAAAGGACGGATCCCAGTTTCCCTTGTGGGGCAGGAGGAGGGGGAGTTTCAGCAGGGGGTTTGGGGCTGGGTGGCTGTGCCAGCCTGCACACAGCTCTGGGAGGGCAGCGGGCTGCAGTTAGCCTCCGGAGTCAGGAGCATGGATAGCTTTACAGGAGCAGCCAGCATTGCCCATACTGTCCCAGAGCCAGGGTCAGAAGTCATGAAGGTCGAATTCACTTTAAGCTTTATTTTGTGTTAGGAATTTCCAGTGTTTTCTTCTGAACTGTGTAGGCTTCCCAGCCACGAGACCTTCCCATTGGCATCATTTCTTGCTCCGGCTCTCTGTGTCGTGCTATGGTAGCAGGTAGCAGTGAGGGCACAGCATTAACACAATGTGCCTGTGGGGCTGCAGCCCACAGATGCGTATATGCCTGCTAATAAACCTCCTTTGCCCCTGAGATTCCTTGCCTCTGCAAATATAAAGGGAGAGGATGACTTTCTGGCAGAGGGTCAAGGTCCAGGATATCCCACCTGTATTACGTACCCACGGTAGTGAGCTGATAATAAAAGAGCGTTTATCATTCCTGAGACGTTCATTTGAGGCAAATTGAACAACATGGCAATTACCCCCAAGGTGCCCAGGGACAATTTGTGGTCTCTTGTGTGCAAATGACATGATGAAACTGTTTCAGAAAGCGAAAGAAAAAAGAGTATTTGTGTCCCTCACTGTCTCGAGGCCTTCTTGCTATCTGTAGAGGCCTTCTCGCTATCTGAAGGCGGCGTGGCTACAGGGGACTTTGATGTTTGCTACATGTGCAACAGGGGCATTGGCGGTGCTTGCTTTTATAGCACCAATACAATATTAACTGCAGCAATTTAAGATAGCCTGTAAAGAAATCTTGAGCAATTGGCTAAGTCCAGAGATACAGTTACCGTTGCTGTGTGACATTTCTTCCTAATGGGATCAAGGCCATGGTCCGCAATCCTCCCTGCCTCATCCTAAAACACAGTCGGCAGTTTTTAAGCAGTGTTTGTTCCTCAAGGACTCATAAAACCACGTTTTAAGAAGGGGAAAGGCACAAATCATCATGAAGTTCTGGTTTCCAGTAGTTTCTGGTTTTTCTAAGGCTTTTCTGAGAATTGAAGGAAAATGAGGCTTTCAGCAGAAGTGGCCCCTGCTTTTTAAGAATATAGAAACCAGACAATGGTAGAAAAGAATTTTTAAAAAATCACTCTAAACAATTACTTATATCACTGCATAATTGCCAAATATATCAACTGTATTTTGTCTTCTCTGTCATTTCTGAATAAATGCCAGGACCATGAATATCAGAGCTATTAACACCAAAACAGCTTTATTAGACTCAGGCCTGCCTGCATCTGAAGATGAAGATCACCTTTAGGGGAAAAGAGGGGGAAAAAATCTCTTAAAATCCACCAGATTTCAAGAGAGGCTTTTTCCCTAACTCATTTGCAGCTGTACCCTGGCACAGGAGAACTAGTGGAGAACTCAGTTTCTCCAGATGGTTTGCTGAGTGTACTGAGCATCATCAGCAAGCAGAGCTTTCCAGCCTGGTGAGCTGCATAGGACAAGAGAAGGTCACAGGGATGGCCATGCTGGGGGACAGTTCCACCACTCCTGCTGCAGATGGTCACCCACTCCTGGCATCACGTCACCCACTCCTCTGAAAGTCCTCCCAGACTGCCTCTCCCTGTCAGGGTTGGGGGGCCCCAGCCATGCTGCAGGGAAAACACGTGTCCGTCAGCTAGAATCCTTTTCTTCAGGATGCCTTTGTGCTTGTTTTTCCCGTCCAGGAAGAAGTAAGTCACGTTTATTATTTATTTCAGTTATTCCTCCCTTACAAATCAAACAAAAAAGGTCACCAGTGTTATTTCACCCTATTTGCTTCCTCAGTGTTGAAGTCATCATTGCTATGGTTTTCCTGGCTCTCAGTGATTGACAGCAGAGAGAACAGCTACCTGACAGGTAGGCAAGATCTTTCTCCTAGAGGTTAGATGTGGTGTTGTCTGATTCCCTCTGCTTTTTTTTTTATGGTACTTATTTATTTTTTCTTTCCTATTTTTCTTTTCAGAAGGGTAAGGCACTGTGTTGTTCCTTTCTCCTCTTCTCCTTCAAAGATGGACTGAAACTTGACCTTCTGATTGTTCATCTCAGATGCTCTCAGGAAAGCTCTGAGTGGTAAATGAGGTTCCAAATGCAGGAAGAGATTACTGTATTTTTCTTTTCCTTTTTAAAACCTTGAATAGATGAAAATAGATGGTAATCAACAAACCTGTGGCTAGAGCAAAAATCCCTTTAACTCACATTTTACTTCAATTACATTCAGGACAAAGAAACACATTGCACCATGTGCATGAATAGATGCTTTATTATTCAAAACAAGCTTCAAAGAGCATTACGTCCCCTATAGAAAATATGCAATCAGTGTTTAATTCAATGGTAGGATGCAAATTTAAATTCCCATAAGGGGAAGACTGTTAATGCCATTTAAATTGGTTGTAAATTACAGATAATACGCTTGAGACCCGAATACAGATTAGGAGAGTGTTACTTTATGAATCCAGCCCTGCTTTGAACTTACTATTTATTTGTTTATGGACAATAAGACAGTTCAGGCTTGTTTACACCTATATAGTCATCTGACACAATGCATATGCAGAAAAAAAACAATTTTGTTTTTAAAATACAGAAGCTGTTTGCTCCAGTTTGATGTGGAGATGTTTTTTGGTTGCAACCATGTCTGTTCTCCTCTCTGCCTGCTCCAAAGTCATATGTTTCTGTATCTTATGAATCACACAGAAATTGTCCCAGAGCAATTGCCATTTCCCTATTTTATTAACAGTGGAGGGAAATCCTGGGTGCTTAGTGTAACCCATTGGTGTGTGCTTGGGGCACCAACCCTTTGCAGGGCTCAGAGGCTGCTGCTGCCTTTGCTAGGGTTGGTACCTTGGTTGTTTCACTATAGTGGGTCTGGTGTGTCCCTCCCCATGGCCATGGCTGCCAAGGAAGGAGTCTCTCAGCAAGGGTTTTAGGGGATTTTTTTGTTTCTAGAGAAAGCAGTGTTCTATGGCTTCATCCTTTGTGCACTAAAATAATCATTAGAAACAACCGATGCACTTTAAGACCAAAGTGTTTAAAATGAGCTGTGTGTCTCACGTAGCACGACGTCTGTTTGCTGTTATTTTCTGCAGTGTATTTCTTGCCCATTCTTTGTACAAGACAATAACTTGTAGAACTGAGATTTTTTTATTTTGTAAAAGGCAACTAACTAGTCATTTGAGAAGCAGCTCTGCAAACCACTGATGGAATGAATGAGCCCTTCTGGTATGGATCCCATTAAGGCCACTCTAGCAATGTTTTGCTGGGCTGTGTCATGAGAAATTTTGGAGTACATTTCTTCATGTTTTAGGTACCTAGGTATATCAGTATTTCATCAGCACATTACAAACTGAGTAAAAATATTTTGTGTTGAAAAAGCACCTCACTTTGTGGTTAATTTCTTTCAAGGCTGTAGAGTTTACATCCCCAGAGTCATGGAAGAGTGGCCATTGCTCTCAAACACTATTTTACAGAGTGGTTTTTACTTTGAATATATATGTGTGGGTGGGAGGGTGGAGGGGCAGAACACACCTCTTTTAATTGTCTCTGAACCTTCTGGCTACGTCATAGGAAATGCCTATCTTGGTTACTTGAAGTTTACACAGCCACTTGCAGATTCATCCTAAGCTGCCTGCAGAGAGGAAAACATTTACCCTCCTTGCTTTCCTCCGACTGTTTTCAGGCCCATCCAGTTCTCTAATACAGATGAAGCACCAGAGCATCTTGTGCTTTTCTGTCATCTTAAGAAGTTCTCTGCCAACACAAATACCTTCTTAAAGAGGACATAAAGGCTTTTATCTTAAGCTTCTGTGTACACTAACCAGCTGATGCTGCTGCAACCTGTACTGGGAGAGCACATGGGTCTTTCCTGGAACTTTCCAAGTCCTCCTGATCCCTGCTGAGGTCTGCACACCAGTTAGTGGATGCGGTGTAATGGTAATGCTCTTGCAGAAAGATCATTTCATTGTATGCAGGGATGATACCATTTCTCTATTTCTACTTGTTCAGGTGCTCTTGAAACTTGTTTGTTGCTGTGGCTAAATCATTATACTGGAAGAAACATATTCTGTAATCTATCTCAAATGACATCCAGCTCTGCTTTTGGGTCACAAATTTCCAGAATACAACCCCCCATCTTACACTCCTGATCTGCTGCATTTGTTTCTAAATTCATAACTGTACCCATGTCTGCAAGAAAGTGCACGTGGTTTACATCAGCCTTCATCAACAGAGAAGCAGATCTTTTGGCCAGGTTATGAAACCTATATTAAATAGCATTAGATCAAGAATAGGCACCCATTGGACTCCATTAAAACCACACTATAAGGGACTACCCTTTTTTACTTCCAAGTTTTTTCAATTTCTCTGTTCACATTACTCGTTCTTTGAATAGGAGCTACATTGGTTTGCTTAGTGCTCTTTTTCCCCCAACCACAAAAATGTAGGTACTTTATGGCAATACCATCTTTTGTGACCTACAGACTTGTGATTCTACTAAAAACATGCTATCAAATATATGTGACAAAACCTGTTTTCCATAAAGTGATGTTGATTGGCATTACTAATACACTCATCTTTTCACTTCTTTTTATGGATTGCATCCCCAGTCAGCCTTTCCCTGAACTATGCCTGGGATCAATGCCAAGATAACCAGTTCAGTGTCTCCTGCATCATTCCCTTGGCTTTCTGAAATATTGGCCCAAAATTTTCTTTTAAGGCCCTCTTGCTCATCTTCTTATTTGCTTTTTATTCCCTTCTCCTACTCCCATTTTTGCAGGATTTTCCCAAGGCTTAAAGATTTAGTTCAGAGGACTTCTCTGCTTTTTTTTATGTTACTCTTGGGTGCAAGCTACTTAGGACTACAGATTTTAAACAGTTACAGATTATGACTAACCACAGGCTAGGATTTCAGACCTGTATATGCTGTGTAGAGACAAGGCGAGATCTCTCTGATGAAGTTCAGACATCGATATCGGTTTCGTGATGGACTCTTCCAACACTTCCAGTGGGCCAGTTCAGCCCTTGCTTCATATTCTTCCTGTTTGTTTGCACCAGTTCAACGGGAGCACACACACATTGCTGAACCAGCCTGACATTTATTACTGTGCTTTCAGTGCTGTCTTCTGGAACCTGGCTGTGCTCTGATTGAAGTAATTTTGTTTTGAAATGGAATCATTAGCATTAAAAGCAGGGGAATTTTAGGATGCAAGTTCTGAAGTACCCTGGAACCTCTAAGAGCCAAATTTCCAAGGCTCCTCTGTAGTATGAATAACTTAAACTGTTTCATTAGTAAGAAATGCTTATGTGTATTTTCACTTCTGTGTCCACATTATGGTCAAAAGTGAACACCACAGACAGGAGGAAGAGACCAGAGTCTTGTTCAACATATGTGTGCTAAGGGTTGACCTTAGCACACACAATGGGCTTGATTCTGCACTGTGTGTCACATTGATTTGCACTGCAGGAGATACCCAGCACTTTATTGCCTCAAGGTGCCAGAATCACCTTCCCTAAAATCTGGAAACTTTTATACTGTAGTTACTTAACTTTCTTCATTTAATTAAAGCCTCACAGAAGCAAGGCTGATAGACAGACTACTGTGTCATGGTGGGATTGCTCCTGGACATGACAGAAATGAGTCCCCTGCTGTCCCTCACCCTACACACCTACCCCTCTCACCTCCTTTAATCATGCTCTTCCTAGCACAATTAAAGGAATTTCTTCCTGAGCCTTGTCAGCTGCAGATATCAATTTGTAGCCTCCATTTGACCGATGATTTAACGTGTCTTCAGAATGGAACTGGGGATAGGCCTCCAGCCTCCTGTGAATGCTGCTGCCCCATCCTTCTCGGGTCATGCAGGTGTGCCCAGCCTGTCCCCACCTCCTCTTTCACTTACATATATCCATTGTGGAGCAGAGTGGAGCATCCCACAGAAGGGCCAGGTGCCAGTGCATATCCCACAGATGGAACAGACCGGAGCACTGTGGGTCAGGGAGGGCTTAAAGAAGAGCTTAAAGCCTCCTTGGATGAACCACCTGGTAGCCCATTTCACTGTGCACAGGGCTTTCTAGTGTTTATGACTTCATACAGAAAGCCAAGTTTGCTCTCTGAGTTCCTGTGTAAAATATATAACATATGAAGCAGCCAATGTCAAGAGACTTTAGGCTATATTCATAAACGCTTCACTGAATCCCTAAAGACACAATAAATTGTTGCTTCAGAGGTATCTTCATCCACCTGTTCCAGGCAAATGGGAAAAGACAATCAATTTTTCTTTCTGAAATGCCAGAAATCCTAAACTTATGAAATTTCCTGAAAGACCCTACATTTGCACTGGGATTTTATGAGGTTGTATCAGCTGACCTTCCCCTTTCAGAGTTCAAGCAAGTTGAAAAAAAGGAACTGTAATAAATATAGCCACAGACAGATTTAAGCACATTCTGTAATCCAGAAAATGGAACTTATTCTAAAGGCAGTTCCTTCTGAATGTTAAGTGAAAGAATTGATAGCATTACCAGTTGAAATGGAATTTAAATGGAGTTCAGAGCAACAAAATTTTGTTTTATAAAAGCCTCTGATTCTGAGCCAGCATCTTAACACATCTTTAAAGATGAGATAACAGGAAACTTTTGTTTGTCTGTTTGTTTGTTTGCTTGTTTTCTATTAAGAGCAGGGATTTAAGAAAGAAGGAGGGAAGGTGGTGGTGGTACTGCCCAGTGACCACCTGCAAGCCAGCTATCACTCCTCAATGCTACAGCCATGTGCAGCTCAGAGCAGACTCTGTGGTCATTCATCATATCAAAGCACAAGACATTGGTCTTCAATGTCCTTTAGCTTTTGAAGCTCCTTCATTCTGTCCTTGATCTGCATTTTTCTCCTGGAATGCGTTTCCCTGTCAGTCACTTGCACACATCCCCCCATGCGTAGGAAAATCCTTCAGGTTTTGCAAAGCCCATCGTTGTCTTTTCTTTGACTTTCTCTTGAAAACTTTCCTTAGCCACCACACCTACAAATCTCTCCCATCTGGGGCTGGTTAGGCAAATACAAGCTGTGACTTCTGATTTATGGTTTTCTGCAAACCCTCTTCCTTTCATTGCTCCCCACTTTCCCAATCCAGCTATAAGCAGATTTTGCCCACCCCTTGCACGCTGGAAATGTGCAGATCTCATGGCAAGGGGGCCCTGCTTTGCAAAACCCACCTACAAGGCCCTGAGCCCACTGGGAATTTGCACAATGTATTCCTCTGCCACTCCTGTTGTGGAACCAGAGCAAGTGACCTGGCAGCATGTTATGTCCCTCCACTTTCTGCAGGCAAGCTCGCAGCAATCAAGCAGTTAAATAAATGTACATCTTTTTTCAAAGTTCTGTTGCTGTTAACATTGCTCACAAATGCCACTTAGTGCTTTTGTTGTTACTTGGAAAACGCTAGGTGCTTCATGGAAAAGCCAAGATTTGGACAGTGAAGTGAGTCCAAGCAGGCTGCCACCAGCCTTTCAGATGTCATTCTGAGGAAGGCATAACTCCAGCTGCCCACCCCTATATCAGTGAAAATCTATGGGTCAAAATACTTTTAGGTGTCTTGACAGCAACTGTGTGCTAATAAATAAATCCTAGTTTATAAAACTGTCTGTACAAGGAAGAGGGAAGCCATTTTCCCCACTGTGCTTCATCCCTGTCCCTAAATGTCCAGCACACACCACATATATGGAGGTGAGACCTCAGTGATAAATTGCAGAGCAATGTGCTAAATGAATCTGTATTCCAGCCCCAACAGCTTCCCCTGCCCTCTGACTTTTATCCCATCTCTCAGGATTTACTTTAGCATTCCTCTTAATAGCCACTACTTAAAAACAGAAAAGTAAACCAGAAAGGTCACCATTACCTAAAAAATCCAACCCACTCACCTGTTAAAGGGGTTATTTTCCTTCATGCACAAAAGAATTTCCCCAGAACACCACATGGCCAGGTGGCAAGATGAGCAAGATGTAGTGCTGGACCAGTTACGAGTTCCTTTAAACATAACATCACCATGACCCTTAGGCTTTTATCCTGCAGCCATGCAGAGAAATGCAAACAGGGAGCAAAGAACTGCTGTTTGGACGTAGCAGCCTTTCACCACAAGCATGGCACAAGATGGGAAAGCAGAGAATCCGACTGTGTAATGTTCAAATTTAATCTTTCAGGGAGAGAAATGAAAGGGCCGTGGCGCTGGGAAAAAAAGCTTTCCTGTTTCCTAGTGACACTCCATTTAGATCTGGAATAGCTCCCAGAAAAGACTTTAAGTATGAGAGACCTTTGTTTTTGAAAACACAATTTTGGCTCATTTCAGGGGGGTTTTATGTTTTTTTGTGGGCATGGATAACTGGATTTGTGACAAGTCCTTTTGTATCCTTTACCAGCAAAAGGATACAGAAGCTGTCACAATACTTTTAAGTTTCCAAGCCCACAATGCTCATTTTTCTCTAATACACTTGACTGATGTAGCATCACCATTACCTGGTATATACACATTTTCTTTACATTAATGTAGCACAACCCATGTAATTTACTTGTGTGAAGTCAAACTGTTTCAATTTTTTTTTTCTCTTACAAAGAACTCTTTTACCTCCTTGCTGTGGTTTAACCCCAGCCAGCAGCCAAGCCCCATGCAGCCATCGCTCACAGCCCCACCAGCAGGATCAGGGAGAGAATGGAAGGGTAAAAGCAGGACAACTCATGGGTTGGGGTAAAGACAGTTTAACCAGGAAAGCAAAAGCCAGGCCAACAAGCAAAGAAAAACAAGGAATTAATTCACTACTTCCCATGGGCAGGCAGGTGTTCAGCCATCTCCAGGAGGGCAGGGGTCTACCATTTATAACAGTGACTTGGGAAGACAAATGCCATCATTGCAGATGTCCCCCTCTTCGTCCTTCTTCACCCCACTTTATGTACTGAGCATGGTATCAATGGTCTGGAATATCCCTTTGGTCAGTTGGGGTCACCTGTCCTGGCAGTGTCTCCTCCCAATCTCCCGTGTACCCCCAACTTCCTCACCAGTGTGGCAGTAAGAAAGGCACAAAAAGCTTTGGCTCTGTGTAAGCCTTCTCAGCAGTAACAAAAACATCTCCATACCATCAACCCTGTGTTCAGCACAAATCCAAAACACAGCCCCATACCACCCACTGTGAAGGAAATTAACTCTACCCTAGCCAAAACCAGCACACACCTGCATTAAACCTCATTGCTGTCAGGATCAGAATGCCTCAGAGGCCAGGATGTGTCATTTAGCAATGAACATGAAAAATCAGGTAGCAACGAATTTGTAGTAATATAGATAAATATCACATCATTGAAGTGTGTACAACTGTTAATCCCAAGAACCAGCAATGAGCTATAAGACAAATCATGTGTTGCATGAACCTATTGGAGCTGACATCATCCCTTACAAGCAATGATGCACATAAGCTGTTGTCAATTATTTCTATGTTGCACCTAAATATAGTTCAAAAGGGTGTTTGACTATCACAGTCAAGGCATGGAGAGACTCTCAACAGAGAAGCTGATGAACCTTTGACACTGTTTTCCACAGAATTCTCCTAGAGAAACTGGCTGCTCATGGCCTGTATGTGTATATTGGATAGGATCTGGACAAGCTGGACCAGTGGGTTGAGGCCAATGGTATGATATTCAACAAAGCCAAGTGCTGGGTGCTGCACTTGGGCCATGAAAACGCCATGCAGTGCTACAGGCTGAGGGCAGAGTAGCTGGAAAACTACCCAGTGGAAAAGGACTGGAACCAGCTGAACATGAGCCAGCATGTGCCCAGGTGGCCAAGAAGGCCAATGGCATCCTGGTCTGTATCAGGAACAGTGTGGCCAGTAGGACCACATTGTCCCCCTGTACTGAGCACTGGTGAGGCCACAACTCAAATCCTGTGTCCAGCTCTGGGCCCCTCTGTTCAGGAAGTACATTGAAGTGCTGGAGTGTGACCAGAGAAGGGCAACAGAGCTGGGGAAGGGTCTGGAGCACAAGTTTGATGAGGAGCAGCTGAGGAAGATGGGGTTGTTTGGCCTGGAGAAAAAGAGGTTCAGTGTGGACCTTCTAACTCTCTACAGATGCCTGAAAGGAGGTTGTAGCCAGCTGTGGGGAACAGCCTCTTCTCTCAGATAACAACTGATAGGATGAGAGGAAATGGCCTCAAGGTGTACCAGGAGAGGTGTAGATTGGAAAGCAGGAAAATTTTCTTTAGTTAAAGGGTTGTCAAGCATTGGAACAAGCTGCCCATGCAAATGGTTGAGTCACCATCCCTGGAGATATTTAAAAGGTGTGTAGATGTGGTGCCTAGAGACATGCTGTAGTGGTGGACTTGGCAGTGCTGGGTTAAAGGTTGGACTTGATCATCTTAAAGGTATTTTCCAAGCTAAATGATTCTACAGTTCTATAATTCTGTGACAGCATGATGATGACTGTGACCTGAAGTCATGACAATTGGCTAGCACTGTGATGGGCATTTGGAGTTTTCTTCCCTGTTATGGATCAAAGAGAACTGGAGCCATGTAATTTCCATAGTGCTGGGGACTTCTGTGTCCTTGGAGAAGGGTGAGATATACTTCAAACATCTTTAATAAAATAAAATGATGATAAGCCATTCTCCAGGCAAGAGTTGTAAATACCACTGTGTATATTGGCTTTTAAAATAGAGACATTAGCCAGAATATCTCAGACTGTGTAATTTAGTGTCTTTTATCATTTCATCTTCTAGTTACAGTACCAAGAGGAGTGATGTCTGGAAGACAAATTTAATAT
Source organism: Corvus brachyrhynchos (assembly GCF_000691975.1). NCBI lineage: Eukaryota > Metazoa > Chordata > Aves > Passeriformes > Corvidae > Corvus > Corvus brachyrhynchos. Next base: position 5,182,219 of record NW_008236965.1, on the reverse strand, counting down.
GCAGAAGAAAATCCCTCACTTAAAACATATTTAATACTTGAATGGTGTAATAGAAAGGCCAGTTTTATTATTTTTTCCAAAAATGGACTTAAAAACTCAGTACCTCCTGAAAAATGGCTGAGTTTTTGAAAATCAGCTAATCTTTTACAAGTTCCAGATCTTTCCCTTCTTCAACATCATGGGTAGAAAAGTCATTGTAGTCTGAGAACCCCAGTATATTTTTCATGACACATTGGTGTGCAGCAATGGGTTAAGCAGTGGGTTGTTAAACATAGACTACACTAATGCCTATTTCCCAGTAGAATGGAGGATGCAGACTTTACAAGTTTCTAAGGTGAAATTATAACAATGACTTTGACTGGTCTTGAAACTCTTGTACTGAAGCAGATGTTCCTACTTTACCTCCATGTGTGATATAGCTATTGAACAAAATTAAATGGCAAAACAGATGCAGTCGATATGTGGTGTGTGCAATGTGATGACCTTATGGCAGCAAGGAGGAAATCAGACTTCAAAACTCCTAGTGGTCTGCTCATTGCTTGTGGAAGGTTAAGGCCAACAGGTGAAAAAGATTGGGAGGTTATACTGAAAACAGGGTAGTCTGAGTGAAAGAAACATGTAGTCCCTGCCATTGCAGTCTATAGGCAACCTGTAATTATCAAAACAGAAACCTGCTTTTCACATGACATGTAGGCAACAGAGTGTCACAGAGAACAAGGAGTATGGCAGCTCTGCATTCGTATTTTGCCTAAAGAAAACACAGAATTAAGCCAGGAGAAAAGAGCATGTCAAACTAACCCTCTCTTGGAGGCCAGAAAAATCCTCCCAGTGACTGACAATGTCAGCCATGTCTGTATGTCCTGGAGGACAACCAAATGTGCAGAGGCACAGTGAGTGATGACAAGGCCAACCAGCAGGACCCAGGAGGCACCCTGGGCATCCTGCTTTTGGTAAGGCTTGCAAGGGAGATTGCTGAGGCACTGAAAAATTCTTTACCTTATAAAATACACTTGCTGAGGTGAGAGGGATAAATCATCCAGAGAGAAATTTGTCCTGATCTGCCATGCAAGTCACAGTGAAGTGGCAGGAGTGCAGTGCTTGCTTGGCTGCAGAGCATGAAGGGGACTCAGTCCTCCACGCCTCCCAATACAGCAGGCCAGATCCCATTTCCTCCCACCATCCTGCCTGGTTAGGTGCCAGCACTGCAGGCAGCATGTGCCTTTGCTGCCAGAAGCCAGACTCCCTCCTTGCAGTAGGACTATGTATGTCCTCACTTCTCCTGAGATGGCATCTGCCCTTGCTCTTGGTCCATCCTGGCTGGCACCTTATGTGCCCCAGCAGACTGGTCTGTGCATCAGCTTATCGGTGCCAGGTACCTGATCCACACAGGAAAAGTTTGAAATCTGCAGGAAGATGTCCTTACCCAAGCAGTGTAAGTGGCCTGAGGTGCTTCAGTCCCTAGTCCCTGTATCACACCTAGAGATGCCATGAAGAGTGTGAGTGTGCAGGGCAGCTGAGTTAAAAGAACAGATTTTTGTGCTGTGTGCTGCTGTCTGAGACATACAGATTTCATAGGAGAAATCATGCAGAAGCTAGCCCAGAGATAAAAAAATATTCCCCACAGGAAGGTGTAATCATAACTATGCATCTTCACCTGGCCTGTGCCTCACCTACACATGGGACAGCAGCACTGCTATTTCCCCAGCTCTGCTGGAAACACCTCTCCTCCCTGCTCTTGGGAGAGCATTAACACTTCATAGCACTGACTCACAGTCGTTCTGTGCCTGATGGACCCCCCCAGGCTTGTCTGCCATACCTGTAGCCTTCAGTGTATGTCAGCAGTGCTTGTCCAGTCCCTGAGAGTGAGTTCAGTACTATTGAAGGTCATTTGCTTTCTATCACTCTGGCTTTCAAGATCATCCAGTTTTCCTGCATGGTTAAGCACTGCACATTGACCGGGGTCCTCATTCCAGCCAACAGGAATACCTTTTTAGGAGACTACTGAAAATGTCTGATTAACAGAATGAGTCAGGATATGACATTAGCTCCCAGTGTGTCTCCCAGATCCCACAGCATCACTTCTAGTTCATACACCAATCAACTCACAGTTGTGCTTCTGGAGCACAGGTTTACCATACAGCAGTTTCTGCCCAAAAATGGCTGTCCTGCAGCAGCATCCATGTGGAGCTGGTAAACAGGCAGCTGAGACAGCTGGTGAAGACCTCATCCTATGTCCAGTTGAGGTGAAATGGGCATTGTAGGCTTTAGGAGGGTTTTTCACCAAGTATTTTCCAAAATAATGTTGATGGATGACTGTCAAAGCATCTCCTCCCCAATCTGTACCCCTGTGTGTTTTACATGGTACTTAGCGTCCTTGCACCATTTCAGGGTCCACATGCGGCAATGCCAGTGTTTTGATCAGCCATCCTCAGCACAGGTGTAACAATCCTGATTTAAGACTAATTATGGCAAAGTAATTATTTCTGAGCCATGATGGCAGGCAGGCCCAATTAACTCTAAATAGGATATAGAAACCCTTATGTAGGGGAAATCTAAGCTAGAAGGGGCCAGGGAGAACCCACACACAAGCAAAATAAATAGGAATCTTTCCAAGCAGAGGATAATCTTGTGTTATTGCTTCTCAGTTTCCAGTAGCCCAGAGTCCTTGAAAGAAGGCAGACAGAAAGTTGGGCTTTCTCTGCTCTGCTGCAGATGTGGAATGGCCTTTCATTCCAAATAAAATGGCCTTTCAGTAGCCCCTGCCAAATAAAAAAAAATTAATAAATTACCTTTTTTGGAGTTATTTTCAGAAAGGTAGCTCTACCATTGTTACCAGCACCAATATTCTGGTAGCCGTGTCCCCAGATTTTCATGTTTGGCATGTTTTATATTTTCAAGAGAAACCCATCAGACAGCAGCTACCCAAAGGAAATCCTGTTTGATTCCTCCCTGGTTTATTCCAGGCACAGCCCTATGGCAAGTGTCTCATGCCTTTGGTTTTCATCCCAGTCCACAGACCTGGGCTGCTGGGCAGTTGCATTTTCAAAAGCTAGATATAAAGATGTTCAATAAGATTTCAGACTCTTTAATAATGTTTTACAGTGTTATTTCAAAAAAAAAAACAAAAAACCAAAAAAACAAAGAACACTTTCCTCAAACATTACAACTAACTTTCTGATTTTAATATACATTTGTCCCATGGGGTTTTCACCCATTAAGATAGATTAAGTGACTATTCTAATGTACAATAGCAGATTTTGCCCTGTGGTTTAGTGGCTGGCTGTGGTTGACTGATACCCAGCCCTCTGAATCCCTGCTGAGTATCTAAGCTCTATGAGCTGCAGTGAATGCATTTAATCTACATAAAAAGAACACAAATTGCATGTTAGCCTTTTTGAGCCCAGTAATCAGTTTTACAGTTTACTTGGTATGCTTCTCCGCAGTCCTAGTGGCTCCAAGGAGGTTCCAAGGATTCCTCTTCTTTTTTTTACCCTGCCCATCACACATAGAAGAAAAGTGTTTGCATTTTGATTGTGCTCATTCTCTGACCCCTGTAATTTAACCATTGTTCATATTTAGTGCTGACTGGAGTCCTGCGGGAGAGCTGATAACAATAATTTGTAATAAAGCATATGCAGGCTCTATTTTTTATCCTTGTTTTCCCTAATAATGCGAAATTAAATTTATTAATTAAAACAGACGAAGTAAAATAGGATTCCAGGGCTGCCAAAATGCATGGATTATCCCAGTCTCGCATTTAGGATGATTATAACATTTGGCATGTATATAGCGCTTCAAAGTGGCATCGCAGTTAATCCTTACCCCACCGCCCCTCTGAAGTGTGTTGTTATTCCTCAGTTTGCAGATGAGGATGCCCAAGCAGAGAGGTTAACTCCAGAATGAGCCAAAGCCTGTGCAGGCACAAGCGGCTTCCTGCAGCACAGCCCCCTCTCTCCTCCCCCCAAATGTGATTTTGGATGATCCGGAGATTACCGGGGAAGCCTGCAGGTCCCCGGAGCTTTTGCAGGGCGGGGGATTTGGAGGCAATGTTCTCAAATGGGCTTGGAGGTGGGGGGAAGGGGGGCTCAGTCGGCACTGAGAACATCCTGACAGGCTTGACAGCGGCATCGTGTGTAGACCACGAGGTGCAAATTGAGTTGCTCATTTGCCAGCTGCATCATTCAGATGAGGAGCTCATCCCAAAATTACTATAATCCCAAACATATACATGCTCTTCAGGACTCAGATAAAAAATCAAAACTAAACTAACAGCTGGGGAAAAATGTGCAAAATGCTCTTTAGACCAGATAGTTCTCTGGCAAAATGTAGTTTAAGCTAAATATTTTGTGGGGCAGTGTTGTTACGAATGTTGGCAGAGAAAATATTGCAATCTTCCATCTCTGCTCAATTTCAGCTCAGGTAATTTTGGTATTTTTTTGGTGTTTTCATACACAAATATCCTTCGGTGTATGAGTGAAAACAAAAAGGAAATTAAACACACCAAAACATGATGTCTTGGCAGCTCTGCAATTTATTTTGGAGGGGTGCTGGATTTTGTGGGACACTGCAGGATGCAGTTCTCCCTGCTGGGGCTCAGGACTGCTCCCTCCCCCTGCACTGCAAATTCCAGAATGGCAAAATCCTGGTTCCTGAGCAGCTCTGGTAGAGACAATGGGAGTGTGCATAAGATGGGATTGAGACTGTCCATGGCAGGTTTTCTTGTTAGGGTTCACAGGCTGTAAAAGTCCTCTACTGCTCTTTGGGAGCAGTGAGGCACTGGCACAGGGTGCTTGGAGAATCTGTGGATGCCCCATCCCTGGAAGTGTTCAAGGGCAGCTTGGATGGGGCTCTGAGAAACCTGGTCTAGGGGAAGATGTCCCTGTCTGCAGCAGGGAGTTTGAATCTAGATTATCTTTAAGGTCCAAGCCATACCATTGATTCTATGATTCTGCAGGGAGCAGGCTGGTGTGGAAGCATCAGACCTTGCAAAAGCAACAGATTCTGCCTAAAAGGTTTGGGTTTACCCTGTTGAGGGGGAATAAAGGGTAACCCTGAAACTGTGGCACTCTGGTGAGTCTGCTGAGAAGGCTGGGGGCAGCAGCCAGCGCTGCCTTGCTGCTCAAAGGGCTCTGAAGGAGGCGCAGTCCGATCTCAAGCAGAGACAAGAGTTGATGTAGGGGTGGCAGTGCTCTTCCAGGGAGTTCAGCCTGGGTATTCCTCATGCACCACAGGCTACGCAACAGGATGGGGGCATGTGGGGTATCCTTTCTGAAGGGGCAGTCATAAATCAGCCCATGACACAAGCTAATGAGGAGCATAATGAGGGGTGAGAAGATGAGGGTGGCTGATAGCAGACAAAGCTTCTGCAACTGGGAACATCTTGTATAGCTGGGACACTGGCTCATAACCTCTGTTGGCTGTGACAGATGAGGTTAAAGGGATCATCTCCTTATTCTTCCCAAAAATGTCTGTCTTTGGCAGACGATAATCCTGGCAGCTTGAAACGGTGAACATTACAGAAAGCTGTGAGGACTTCAGAAACAGATCACATCTTTGTACCCTACAGGAAATCTTTAGAACATCTGGAGGGCAGCTATAAATTTTTCTTATTTTATGTTTTAATTACATTTTGAGATCGTTAGGCTAAGCATCCTCTTCTTTAAAAAGAGAAAACTTCATGCTCAAAATATACAGAAAATTAAATATCTACCAAGAACTGTTTTGGTTAGTTGTCGCTTGTAACTCACTATATTATAAATAATAGGAGAGGGAACATTAAAACATGAGTTTCAACAATTTTCACCAAAAGTCCAACAAAGAAACAGACTATAGGTGTTGACAAGAATTGTTTAGCAGGGAATGATATTGCATAATGCAGGGCCTGTGAACATCAGCTTTACATAAACTTCTTCCATATGAGACGTTAATCAGGATGGAGAACTGAAGGATCTGAAAACAATCAACATTTCTCCTTTCAAACCCCTGATGTTCAGTGTGAAGAGCTCATGCTATCCCTGTGTGGTGAGAGTGCAGGAGAATGTGAGGTAGCCATGGGCTGATCAGAGGTGGACACATTTTCTGAGGTGTGTTGGGCTGAAAGCCCCACATTGCCCAGGCTGAGCCCACTGAAGGAAGGTGCTTGCTCAGTGCAGAGGTGTGGGAGCCAGTGAAATGAACTTCTGAATCAGGGCAAACCAGACCTGAATGAAACTGGGATGGTGTTTCAATGATAAAAATTAATAAAAGAAGGAGTAGAAAGGGCCTGGGAGGTTTTAAAGGATTAGTGCAAGGGGAAGCTAGCAACAAAGGAGACAGAACTACAGATGTACCTGCATATCTTAGATAAATGGATGGATTACTATATTTCCTACAAATTGACTTGGGTGATAAATGAAAATATTCACAATGTTAATGTAATGGCTATATGCAAAATACGAATGTATCTTCAAATATACTGATATGAATATATTTCATGTCTATGACTACACATGAAAATATATAAGCATGATTCACGTATCTTTTGAACCAGAATTTGTAAGGAAGGATTATTTTTCAGAAACGTAAACAACTGTATTTGGCAGTTTCCAAGTGAGAGTTCAATTTTGCATTTTCAAATTACGTTTTCATTACATGTCATAAATGCAAAATGCATTTGCAAAAAAAAAAAAAAAAAAAGCTAGTTGCCCTATTTACCTTTGTATAAACATCTAGTGGTGAAATACAGTTTGATTGCAAAATATATGCTGTTCCCAAGGGAACTGCTGCTTGAAAGGACTTACTAGCTGTGATTAGACCTATGAGACAATCATTTGCTCTCAGCTTAAGCTAGTATGAAGCCAGAGAAAGACAATTGGCTTGAAGAACCTGTGTTGCAGCCACCTGGCAAGCTTCTCTTCCTTGGGTAAAAGGGACCAAACCAAGGTTATTGTGACCAGAGTACTGCTCTTAGCTCAGAGCAGCACACTGGCTGAATATGAGGGTCGGATCCACCACTGTGGTTGGTATTGCCTCATGATGTGCTCTTGCCATGACCATTTAAACTAGCAGTGACTTCATCTGTTCATGTTAGGGACAAAACTTGCCTTAGACTGTGGGCACAGCAAGTTCTGAATTAAAATGTCTCCTCTTTTGGTGCTAAACTGATCAAGGTGACACTGCCCTGGGAAGGTTCAGTGCACCATGCTCAGATCCACTGCACCTGCTGTCAGTCTGACATCTCCATCATCTCTAGCCCACCAGGGAAGGCTACTGGGCTGTGTGTACCCCTGCTGCTCCCACGACCCAGCACGGGGATGCTCCAGAGGCTAACGAGACCTCTCTCCCTCACTTTCTCCGCAGCCCTCCCCACTGGGGCTGGACCCACTCCGCTTACGGTCGTGTTACAGTGGGTCAGATCTCCAGTATGCACAACATGGGAATGCACCTTTAAGTGCAATTCTCCAAATTATCTCTTTTTTTGTACCTCTAAGTGCTTTGGGGATATATTTCTGGAGTTTCTTCCTTTTATTTTTTTTTCCAGCACCATTAATCTTAAAGATTAATTCAAAGTCAAGCAATCTTCTTTTACTTAAACAAAGTCACTTGCACATATACTTTCACTCACCACCTCTTGGGGAGCTAATGTGTATATGCTGAATTCTGCAATAACAGTTTAACTCCAGTGTGCCCACTGCCCACCGTAAATGCCAGTACATTACTCTTTCAAGTAACATAGTATATTTTGGACTTTAGGAAAGCGAAGCTAGAACAGTCCCAAAATTGGAATGTTTGTTCCCACAAATAACTACACAGACCCAAGTGGGAGTGCCTTTGGAGAGCTGCATCTGTGCTCTGCAGAATGAGGCTCAGGATCAGAAATAGCAGACAAAATCTCTTGGTTGCATGTCCAGCTTCTCTCTCCCACTCTCAGGACTGTCACCACATAACCCCAACCCATGGTCCTTCTCATCTTGCATGGCCACAAACATATGCCTCAGCTCCTCTGGTCTTGGCAACTGTGCTACATACCGGTTACTTTCCGCACACCAAAAAAAAGTCTGAACTGTTTTCCTTTCCCTGACCTTTGGCCAACATTCGTTGTCCTTCTATAAATAACTCCCCACCTTTGTTTAAACTCTTAAACTGAAGGTATTTATTGCTTGTCGTCATATTCCCCAGCATTTTCCTCTCTGCTAAGTATAATGGTGATCTGTAGTCACTCTTCATGTCTTACCCTCCCACCCATCCTTCCATCTGTCCCTCCTGACCTGACCCCACAGACAAGTAAGGCATTTTCAGCCAACCGACAGGAAAGAGGAACTTGTCTCTGGAGGGATGGGGAAGGAAGGACACAGTGGAGGCAGAGGGCAAGATGGTCATGCACAGTTTACAGAGCCCACCAGATCACCACCGTTCTCACATGAAGAAAGTGCTGGTCCCATGGAACCCTGCTCCCAACAAGGCTATTATACACAAGCTGCAGGACAGTCAAATTTCATTATCCCTTCTGCAAAACATATGGAGGAAACAAAATGTTGGAGGATACTCTAGTGACAGCTAATGACATTACTGAAATTACTATAAATATCATCTTTAATCTAATCAAAAACAGTATATCAAAGACATTAAAGCTGCAGATGCTTACTGTGCCAGGGGGGAACCAAATGAAGCTTTACAGATGTGTCATACTGTGAAGTTGTATTTGCATAATAGAAAATGAATGTTGGTTGTATCTCAGATTTCTGCTGCTTTTTAAGCCAGGGGGGATCTGGATGTTACATTTAGTGAGGATCTTTCTAGGTAGCCGAAGATTTGGGCAGACAAAAAAAATACAAATTATCTGCAGGTCTGACAAAAAAATTTCTAACAAATGGTCACTTCATCCCTAGCTAATTATTACCTGGGTCACTCTGTCATGTACTTAATTAGCATCATTTCTCTTGAAAGCACATTTCACTGAACGAGTGCCATCTGCAGGGTAAGAACCAACAAAGTAACATCAATCAGTTAATTAACTAGTTAACACATTTCCTTCCTTCTTAATTCCTGCTTTTGATTTTCATTTAGCTGCTTTTAGCATCTGAATTTTCAGGAGGTTTGTTTCTGGGCAACCAGTGGTAGTGATGTGTGAGAGGGACCCTACCAACATGACCTTCATGATCTTATTTTGCTACTGTAGGGAGAGGTTTGTGCTCTAGTGGGGTCCCTAGCACCAAGGGGAACGCTTCTGGGAAATAAAAGAACAGGTGTACATTTATTAAATACAGGCACAATCCTGCTTACTGCTGGAGAAATGAACAGAGACAGCACTACTCCCACCACTGGGCTCAGGTTTCCCCTTCTGTGCTCACCAGAGCAGGAGAAGTTCCCAGGCTTCAGCACAGTGTTGCTTCCTGAGACAGAATATTTCCAAAATGGCAGAGCTACAACAACTCTGGGCTTCTACAAGCATGAACCAAGACACTCTGACTGACCTGGGCAATGAACTGCTTCCCTCAGAGTGTGCTTTCCTGTGTCAACCAAGAGCACTACATTGCAGGGGCTTTTGAAATCTCATTAAAACAGAGAGAGTCTAATAACATTTTTGTTTGACCTCATTTCAGAAGAAGGTACAGAGCTAAGAAGAACCGGGTGGGGTGTTTTTGTTTTGCTTTAGGTTGTCTGTTCCTCTGTGTGGTCACCCCACTCAGCCATGCCTCCCTCCAAAGACTACATAAACCTCAACAATGTCCTTGCCTGAACTGTTCTGGTCTCCCAGCAGCCCTTCCTCCAGCCACCCTAGTTTGGGTCATGCTCCTACTTCCCTCTTTAGTGATATGGGAATAGCACTTATCCCTGATAAAGCACCTCATGCATTTGGGTTACATGGAAGGAGGTGTGGATCCAGCAGCAATGCATTTTGTCTGCCCCCAACCAGCTCTTTGGCAGCAGATTTCAGGGTTCTCCTGAATGGACCATGGTGGGAATATGCATTATCAGGGCAGAAAAGAGTGGTATGGTCCTGGTAACTCAGCATGAGCATTGTCCATGGTGAACCCTGTGGTCATAAACCCCTGTAGGAGGATTGCACTGAGCAGAACAGGAGAGCTCTGACTTCACAAGATGGCCAAGGCTGGATTTCACTAGACTGCACACTACATTTTACCTGGCATGAAGCCCACATGTGGTCTCTACTGAAAAAAAATAATTGATTTTGTCCTGAAAGATTACATGCCTGGATTTATTTAAACTGCCATTTGCATGAAGATATTCATTAAAAAAGAAAGCATCAGGAAAAGAAAGAGGTTCACTGGAAAAAGGATTTCTGTTCAGCCTTAATTTAAATGGAAAACAATGTTTGTACTGCTGCATGGCAAATATATTAGAAGGATTTGAGATTATAATATAGAGTAGGTTAATGGCAGTTTCATAATCTAATCTGCTGTTGAATTCCAGTTTTACCAACCATCTTTCCCCCTTGGGCTTAGAAAGTCTTTGTGTTTCCATAAACTCCAGCAGATTGAAAGAGTTCAGAGTTGAAAGCTCAGTGATTTAAATTTGCCATGCTGCTAAATTCTGTGGCTTAAGAGCAGTGAATAACTGCAATATGGAGTCTCTTACACACCAGGGAATCTCCAGTTCCTTGAATTGGTGACAATCCATCCCAGGGATTAGCACCCCAGCTCCCAGGCTGCTGCCTGCACACCCACGTTTGGATAATTCCTCAGAGGCAAAACACACCAGCAATTTTACTTTTAAACATAGCTCATTTTCTCCAACTTCAGTGGACAAGGATATCAAAAAGCAAGCCCTAGAAATGCAGACTACATTGCACTATGCACCTGGACATCTCCTTCTCTGGGGACAGGATGTGGGTAGCCAAATTCCTCTTGGGAGGATGGGAAGCAGAGAAGATGTGTTGATGTGGGCCTTATGGGGACCCCCAGTATGTGAATCCAGCCTTGAGGCATGGCCCATGTCCTGGTCCTCCTCTGTGCTTTAGAGGGATGCTCAGCGGGCTGTGCTCCATTAGGAGCAGATCTGAGGTGCAGAAGCACTGCATCATGTTGTGTTTTTCCAGCTGCATGAGAGGACATGAGCTGACTGTGCCTCCTAAATGATGCATTTAGCTCAGCTCGACAGAAAATGTTGACAGACAGAACGTGGGTTTAGTACTTTATACTTATGGGGAAAGACTGGGGAAGGAGGAGGAGGATGTCCAACTGTTTAGAACAGGAATATTTAAGGAAGAGGCAGAGGAAGAAGCAGTCAGCAACTGGTACGCCTAACCTACAAATGTCAGCTTTACAGAGTGAGTCAGTCTAAAAATAACCTCCAATTGTCTCCCAGCTACTCCAGCAGCACAGAGAAAGCACAAGTGGTAGAGAAAAATCACCAGAGGGGGGAAGAAAGATTCTGTCTGGCTTTTTTTTTAAAAAAAAACCCGATGCTTTTTAAAATTTCTGACTAAAAATGAAGCAAATACTAGGCTCTCAGAAGTCTAGATGCAAGTTAACCTTGTTTAATTGTATTCACTCCATTTATTTTGCCTCTATTTATTTTACGTCTGAAAGGCAGCATAGGCTGAATTCCAGATATTCCGTGGAACACTATGAATGTGAGACATGGATATCCTTGCATAATTGCATGAGAACTTCCCCCGACTAGACTCCCTTTCCATAGTCAATATTTTAAGTGAGAGTATTGAATATCTCTCTGTATAATTTGCATACTTTCTTTCTTAGCAGTCTCCATGCTCATTTATGCCCTATGAACTATTCCTTTATCTTTTTAGAGATCATTGAAATACAGTTTGTCTACAGCAGCATTAAATTAATCCATGATAATATTTCAGAATAATTTTTAATGCATGATCCAGAAATCTGTAGAAGCTTTTTCCCTCCCTGTCTGAAGCCACTGCTCCACAATAGGTGCACACTGGCTTCAAGATGTAGTAAGAGGCAGAACAATGGCAACACTGTTCCATTCCTATGCACTTCCATTTGATATAGCAAACCAACCAAAAAGTCCAAAAGGAAGGATCTGAGACATGTGAACTTGTAAACAAGCAAGCAAAACTGTTGTTGAAAGAACTAAATATCTCTCCAGTGATATACAGGACAGGCGCTTACGTGTTCCAGAGATGGATCATTCTGCTGCAGATTAGAGGAGCTATTTTGCCTACTAATGCTACATAATTATCTGACTTAAAGTCTCCCTTCCAGCGTGGAATGAAGATGCCATGAGGTTTCTCCGCTCTGGAACAGATTTTCCAGAAGCTAGGTTTTTAAACAGTTAAGCCTAGGGAGTACCCATTTTGAGACTTGAAGCATTCATCATCTGCTCTGTTATACTCCCCTTTCTACTCTATGACTGGAAAAAAATACACATCAGGGTTCCTGACAGGGTCTCCCCATGTCCCATGGACCCCAGTGGCATTTTCACTGCCATAAGAAGGTCAAACCCAAACGGATCAAGCTTGATGCTGATGCTGATGCTGCTCGGGAAAGATCAGTCGCAAGGATGTGGAGGAACATATTATGAGGCAGGAGGATACCTGCTGCACTGGAAATACCTTGTGTCCAGAGTGGGATGATGGCAGGGGCTGGTGTCCCTCGGGAACTAGGTGCTCAGCTGGTGTGTAGTTGTGAGTTCTTCTCCATGATGGGTTTGGGCTGGTGGTAAGACCAGTCCCTCTCTTCCTAACACCACGTGGGCAGGACAGGTAAGGAGGACATGAATGACAGTGTCCCTCAAGTGACTCTCCCTCATGGGGAAGCAGTGATAGGCACCTCCATACAGGTATCCTTACACGGGCTGTGCCAAGCTTCAGTGCTCTGTGATAGCATGCTGAATGCATCAGAGCCTGGGAATGGAAGGACACTGCAGAGCTGATGGCAGCAAATAACACATATGGGCACACTGGGAAGAAGTGGCACAAAGCATTATTCATCTGTTAATGAATTATTTGAATTTTCCCTGGTGTCACTGGAATCAGCCCCAGAGATGGACTCACATCATGGCAATACAGCTAGACTTGGACAGACCACCAGGTTTGGGCTCCAACTGTTCAACGTGGCAGGAGCTCCATATGTGGCTCAAACATGCCAGATGGCCTAAAATACACACTCTCTTAAATACTCCAACACCTCTCCTGCCCTGCAAAGCCACTGAGCACCAGGTATGCAGTAAACATGGAACTGAATCCCCTTGAATGTGAGTTAGTGACAGCAAAATGGAGTACTCGGTAAAGAGATTAGTTCTCCAGTTTGTGTGGCTAAGTGGTTTGTTTTACTCAGGGATACTTACTTCCCTGGTTTATTTAAATAATATCTCTCTGGGAGGGCTGATGGCAGGAGGCTTTAGTGACCAAGAGCCAGGGCTGTTTATATTTACATCATTGGTCTGAATCCAACAGAGAGCCTGATAGTGAAAGAAAATATTAGCCATCTGCCCAATGCTTGACAGCCTTGCTAGCAATAAAACCAAGAATTGATTAGATATGGAGGTTTTCTGAATATCCCTTGCTAGGGTTGGCCTTCTAGTTTGCAGAGGGACTTCCTTGATGAAGCAGAACCATCGGTCCTATTGCCACCCTTCCCCACTCCTATCAGATCAGTAGGCAACTCTGGCAGTCTCCACCAGAGAAATACCAACTTGTTACCAATACTAAATACTGAAGAGAGAGAAAAATGGCTCTGTATAAGCTACTGCTTATTCTGGTGATGCATCACACTGTTTTTGAACTAACAGATGCCGCACAATGTCCAGCACTTAATGGCAGTGCTCACAAAGGCACAGTTGGAAGGTAGACCTTGCCCATTACTACATTATTGTAATGTTCTTGCTTGCCAAAGCAGAGTCCTGTATTTTAATATTTCCTACTTGCACTTGCATTTTGTCACATACTAAAAAGCCTCAGCTGTAAAGCTAATACTTTATAGCCTTAGACCTAGGGTGTAGGTAGTTCCCATATGTGAACTGACCACACCACCAGCAGATGCAAAGGAGGTGGAAGCAGTTGTCTATGGCTTTGCTTCCCTTTTGCAGTGGCAGCTACCCCAGAGGGACTGCCTTACCTTGGGATCACTCCTCTGCCTAAAACACTGCCTTTGAAACTGCTGGTGGTAATGAAAGAGCAGTGGGCCTAAATGTTTATAGCTAAAACAGCTCTTCTTCGTTTAAGTAGAAAAAATATCTTAAACATGATTCAGAGGGTGGATACACCTGAGAATAGATGGTGTGCTACACCCTCTGAAACCTCTGTTGGGTTTGTAGCAGAACTCAGAAGCAGGGATGAATAAGGAGAAGATGTTGTTCCTACGCCCAGATAGACAGCATGGCCCATGCTCACCTGGGAAGCAGGAAGAAGGGTGGAACACCACACTTTGGGCAGGTGATTTGGTCCCCTTTGTTCTCTGCTCTTCAGACAGAGACCCCCCAGCCCACATTTCTGCATGCGTGTATTGAAGGGCACTCATGTGGAGTGCATTTCAATAAATAATATCCCTTGTCTCTCACACAGCATTTCTGTGGCAAAAAGTTTGCACCACCTTGCTTTTACTGTGTGTTTCAGTCAGAAAGGTCCCTCCTACAAATGATGGACTTGCATCGTTCCACCTACACTTCATCACACAAGGCAGTAATAAATGCATGGAGTAGTGTGCCTCAGGACAATTTGAGCACTGTGCAAAGGTCACTCTCTTCAGACCCTAATTGCTCAGCAAAAGTGACATTTAAAATGCATATAGTTAAAATCATAACAAATTTATTTACCCCCTTCCTTATTGGGATTGTTTCTGCATACATTACACATTTGATAAATTGAGTGCTCTGGAGGTCAGGATGTGTTTGCATCATAAAATAATGTCTTGTGGAATCATGGTGACATGGGCTGCCAGGCTCCCAATATTACTCATGCACTGACTGCTCTTGTAGGAGCTATCACAAAATCCCAACAGCCAGAGAGGTCCAACACTCCCTGAGTTTTGTAGGAAGAGTGTGGTGGCTGTTTTAAGATGAACAAGTAATATTGCAAAAGTAGCGGGCAAATAATATCGTGAACACATCTGGACAGGAGGAAGAAAAGTGCAGCAAGGAGCACACGTGCATGTCTGCCTCAGTTCTGAACCATTTGTTCAGTCCTATTATTGGCTTACACATAAACACATGTATATATCCTTCTTTCCATCATATGTATGTGTGTGCATCACTGTATCTTTCTTTCTGTCTCAGAAGATGGCATTCAAGCCAATATTTTTTAGGAACTGGAGACAGTGCTCATCTAAAATGTCTAATAGATGTTTTCTCTCTCGCTTGCCATTAGACGTCAAACACCGCTTTTTAGCTTCATCAGCCTGAAAACCACCTTGGCTATGAGAGCTGTTATCATAGCACCTCTGTGTTTCTGTTTGCTATGATATGATTAGTTGAAGGCTGACAAGCTAAAAGCAAGTTCAAATAGGACAGAATTATTCCAGGTAGCCTCCGTTTTCTCTATTTCACTTATGAGCATTCATTTCTTTTGTTCGTGAAGTTATTTACTTACCTTTTAATGTCCTTTGGGACACTTGGATTTGTGTGCCATAGAAGAGGAAAAACATTTTTTGACTACAGACACAGCAGCTTAATGTGAGTGCCAGAGGCTGAAGGACATCTAGCTTGCCTTCTTAACTGAAGATGAAACAAATCTAACTAGTTATTCCTCCATGTGCTGAGCTCCCTTCTTCTACACAAAGACTGTGGAGGACTGAGGAGTCATATACTCTACTAAAGCATGCAGAAAATGTTTACTTGCTGCTTTACAAGGCCTGAACCAAAGCCTACTGGATTCTTTCCAATCCATTGAATTTTAGTTGTTTGGTTTGGGGTTTTTTTATTAAAGCTGGGAGAATGTTTTTGGCAAACAACAAATTTGTCAAAAAATGTAGTTTTGAAGAAGCGACTTGGAGAATTGAGTCCAGCTTGGTAAACAGATTTAGCTGGGAAAGAAATAAAAAGCATTCATAAGAACATAACTGAGACTTTCCATGTTTTTCTTTGGAAATTATATATTTATTCCACGTGTGACATTATTTAAAAGCTATAAAAAGGGATCTAGGTTGGCTAGACTGCATAGAAGAATCTCTCCTTTTTCTTTGTTTTTTCCAGACTGGCCACTGAACAGACGTGTTCTATGTGAGATTCTTACACTTTTCCATCCCATCTTCTCTGTTTAAATCACTTTTACTTGCTTCTTGCTGCCTGTCTTCATAATTGGCAATGCTTTTCCCCAGCATGGATTCAGTTGAACAGAATCTAAGTTACTAATCTCCGTATTTATCACATCCAAAAGATACCACCATTGCTTGGCAGCAACCTCTAATATTAGAGCCCATGCAAAATGTTACAAATACTGGTTCTTGCTGTACTTTCATATACTGATCTCAAAACACACTGTAAAGTAGACTAGAGGTAAAATCTATAACCAGTGTGACACTTGCCACTGGGTCAAGCATTATTTCCTCTTCACTTTGTACAGGGAACAGTCAAGAGCCAAAATAGACTTGTCTTTCATCCACAACAGAGACTTAAAAGTGTAACCCTTCAATCCCTCAATGTTGCTGCTGGATAAGCCTACAGGATGGTATTCCATGCCTCTGTCAAGCAGGATCCCTTCTCATCAAATCAAGTCAGGTAAGCGAAGGTTGCATTTTTCATTGCTGCATTGGCCTGTTGCTGATCCTGGTAAATGTGTCTCCCCCCTGAGACCAGGATCAGACCCAAAATTCTTGATTTTCCTGGACACCCCCTTTCTGAGGCCTGCAGTTCATCACCCAGAGAAACCTTGCACATGGATGGAGGGGCGGGGTGGGCAGCTTTTGCAGGTGGGAAGACTGGCATGTAGACTAACATCCTGCCCCCAATCAAGCTGTCACACTCCTAGCAAGATCACTTGGTGATGCCAACTTGCTGTCGCAGTGCTGTATGGAGGGCGGGAACACACGAGCGCTCCCCATGGGGTGGCTTGGCTTGCACTACAAACCAGGAGCAAGCTCTGGAGTTGGCTGCCCTGCTGGCTTCGATTGACTGCAGCTGCTTGTTTGCTCTCAGCGAGGCTGCTTTCTGGAAAGCCTGTCTGTTGGACCTGTCTGCCTTCTTCCTGATGCTGAGCTTCTTCTCAGCTGCCTCATTTCCTCCCTGCAATCCTGACAGGGGCAGCCTGAAATCTCTCTGCCCACTGGGCTTCCAAGTGACTTTCCATCTATTTAATCTATCATTAAAACTTAATGCAAGGTCTTCCCATCAGAAAAAAAAATAGATCAAGGAACAGAGCATTCCTTTCCTTTCATGATGTTTTCTGATTTTTAACAACTATGCCCAGATATTTGTTTGACAGCTTTAAATCAAGAACTCAATCAAAAGCCTGTACCAACTCTGCACAGGAGCTTCCCTGGGATATTGCCTCACTCTTTCTTTCCTTTTTTTAAAATTCTGCACAGCAGGAGTGAATGGAATAATAGTGGATATTGGAAATAAACTCTTGAGAAGTGGAAGGACTGTCATTAGTGCTGACAAAAGCAGCTTTTGAGGCTGCGCCAAGATCAAATAAATGAGAGCTGGTAGCAGAAGCTGGCATAGCTTATGGATGTGAGGTTCAAGTTACCACTTTTTTGAATCAATTAACTTTTGTGATACTTTGTGTAGATGGGTCTAAGCTGAGGGTTTCCCTTCAATTGAAGCCGAGATACCTTTGTCCAAGCTTATGAATTATTTCTCCTTGAGTGGTGCAAGAGGCTTCCCCTAATTTACTTCCAGGCTGTTTAACCCTAGTCATTTCCCTCCCTTTTTTCACAGCTCTCCCACATCCAGACTTTCCTGGTGAAAGCACATACAGGCCAACATTACCCCATAAGGACAAGGATGCCTTCCTTTCCTGTGAAAACACAAGAGGAAAGAGTAGGACTGCTCTTTTCGAAAGGGAATTTGTCATGATATCCCTGCATCTACAGCCAAAATGTGTGCTGACCACGAGGACCCTACTTTCACCTTCATCCATGGAAGAATTTAATTAATCTTTCTATATTGGCAGGCGAACAACATTTCCTGAAGAGAAAAATAAATGTTAATTTCCAGAGGTAATTAACAGTCACTGAATGAGACTAAAGGGCTTTCATCAAAATTACCAATCAGCTCAAATTTGAAGAGATTCTCTCCTCATTGCTTCTTCATCTCATTCAGCCAGTCCTGCCGAATTAGTGCCTAATAGAGTCTCAGACATATTCATATCCTGTCAAATTCCCATCCTCCCAAGGAACTGTCCCTTTCAAATGGTAATACAGAGGGCGTATGATGTGCACTCGTTGCTATTTTGGATTTAACAGCTGGCTGCATTGCACTAAGGGTAGCTGTGGAAACTTAACTGGGGGAGGTGTGCGTGTGTGTGTGTTGTGTGCGTACACATCTGTGTGTGTAAACGCCTACTCCTTTGCAAATGATACCATTTATCTTAAATCATGCTCTCTTTATAACTCTAAAAGCTAATTCTCTTTTTAGACCACCACAGCTGCTGAAGGGGAGAATGGTACAGCTTCAACAACCAAGATCGTGGCCTCACCCCAGGACTCGGCTGTTCAACCCCTTTCTCACACAAGTTTCAGCAGATGAGTAGCGTCACTGTCAGTACTGGGTAACTGGTGGCCCTCATCAAGACCTAAGGGTTTAAAAAAGGCTCTCTTCAGGCTCTCCTCACCTTGGCCAAGGGAGGGGCAGCCCCAGGGATTTACTTGTTTTTACACAGTTTCAGATGTTCTCAACACAGCCCAGCACACACACTGGAGTGCCTGGGCAAAGAGGCAGATGGTCTAAGGGCTGATCTCCACAGAGCAGTATGAGCACAGAAATCAGGAACCCTCCCAGGTCACTTCAATATAAAACTTTCCCTCCTCCTGCTTTATAAATATTTTGAGGCCGAGCCAAAGACAGGTGGTGTTTGCACGGTCATTCTCAGTGACTCCAGCTGGATCTGGAGTACTTGTAATTTGGACATCTCAGGGGACCTCATGGTGAGAACTGACAATGAGAATTTCTAGTAAAACCTTTCTGTGTGCTGTGCCAGGGCACTTCTGGAGACAGCACTAGATGGGCGCAGAGCATGACCTCTGTTAACAATATACACTACATGAAAGCTAATAATTCTGGCTAAAGCATATTCAAAATAGGATGCTTGAAGCAAAACTAATGCATTATTCACTGCTTGTTGGGAATACAAGAACACGGAGATAGACATCTAAGCCTTGGGCCTTTTCTGAGATGTACTGTACACAGGCTCAGTGGGCTTATTTGCAGTACAGTGAGTCTTACTGCCATGGATCTTTCATTACTAATAGCATTTAAAATCTTGCCCTGTGATCAAATAAAAAATAGTGTGTGTATTCATCTTTGCTTTCTAGTCACATACAGCAATGAGAGATATTTCTAATGCTGTATTCATTTCCTTGGTGTAAAATGTGCCCTTTTTCCACCTTTACATTAAATCAGACAAATATTTGGTGAAACTCACAAGGTGAAATAGTGCAAAAATTGCCAATTTCTCAGTAGCTAGCTGAAAACAATTCTGAACAGAGCACCAACATAATCAACGCCAACACAACCTGCAGGCTCTGCTAACGTAATGCTTCTCAAAAATAAAAATGTGTAAAAGAAGGAAAAAAATATTTTATATACTCATGATATAGAAATAAAAATCATTGTAAAACAATTCAACAGCCACTGTAAGAGGAGATTTGTAGAAAAATCTGTTTGGGATTTGCCTACTTGCCTGCAGACAGCCTGCAATATAGACACCTGCCTCTGAACTAATCACTCTCTGGTCCTTTTGTGGTCAACAGAGAAACACTGACACCTGGGGAAGTGATTTATCTCTTCCTAAAGTAGATGTCTAAGAAAGGTCAAATGAATTGCATCCTAAAAGTGCTAATTCCTCCTAGCTGACCATAAAGGTTGAAGAGTGACTAACTCAGATGTAAATTAATACACTGTAGATATACAAGCCTGTGAGTTGGTGGATGGGGGGGATGCTGAAGTGCACCCCTATTCTTCCATTTGCCACAGTGCAAGGGTCTGTAGAATAAAAACAGATAACTCCTCCTCCTCCTCCACAAAGATAGATTTCCACAGTTTCATCACATGAGAGATTTTTGGTTCAAGGTGTTTTGCCATACATCACCAGAAGTGGTATTATATGCCCAGACCTGCACCACAATATCCTGTCAGACAGATAAACAACTTCTGCAGGTGCTGCTGCAAAGAAGTTTTGGATCCCAGCAGTCCCAGCAAGTAAACCTGATTTATAGTACTGGTGAATCCTTCTTGGAGCCAGAAGAAGATAGACTAGATCCCAATTACTGCTTAACAAGGTATGTCTTGTCAAAATGATTTTGACGCTGACCTCTGATCCTAGCTGATCCTTGCTTTAAGTGCAGCTGAAGATTGGCTTCAGTAGCACATCTTTGCTATGGAAAATTCTCTTTGAGACTTTTGGGAGGCTGACATGGGACCAACTTTCTGCTAGAAAACAGATTGAAATGTAAAAAGCAACATAGTTACATGCATTACTGTTATCCAAAATTCTCGGTTATCACTAGCTTCCCTATAGCTTATCCTTTTAAAAACCCATGTAGTAATGAACCTCACCTACCTGTGATATCTTTGTTCTTCTCACTAAATGCTTTCAGGATGATCAAATTACATATGATTTCTCATGAACGCTCATACATTTAATTAAAAAGAGAAAAAATTGTGAGAATGCTGTTCTTGAAGTCACTGTGCTTGATTTCAGTAACCTTGAGTTTGTATTTTCCATGTTTGATTGCAGAAACTTTGCCTAAAAAGCCCGCACTTGAAGTTCAGATGAGCTCAGAAAAAGGCAATTTTTCAATGTTAAAGGAAATCAAATACACATTCATATCTGCTAGCATGGGTTCCTCCCATTATAAAATAATTAAAGAAATACAACTAGATCAGGCTGCCAATCACTACATCAAAAACCAGTACATACTACGGTCACATTTACAGGCAACAAAGCTGAGCTTGGTGATTTACGATAATATCACTAAAACCTCATGATATATTTAGCGAGTGGTAATGGTAAAGGTTATAATTCCTCTGAGGGACAATAGTGATGAAATAAACCACGAGGGTCAAGTGGATTATGACCTTGTGAAAACTCAAATAATGGAGATGGAGCTTTATAAACTTCCTTATAATAGATAATGCCTTAAACAATTTAAAAGCTGCTCAGTACTCAATTTGGACTTGCCACAGGCTTACTACTGCCTATATATTATTAGAGGAAAACCTGAAAATTACTTCTGTCACTATGAATCTTGCATCTGCTCAGAACCCCCATTTTAGGTGCAATGAGCGCTCTTGCTGGGCTCTGAATGCTCCCAACAGACAGTGTGTGTGCCCTCATCTGTCAGTTCTCCCCACCCAGCATTTGTAGTGTGGCTGCTTATGCAGAATTTAAAGCTTGCAACACATCCTGGATTGCTGTTAGCAATCACACCTGGCAGTATTAATTTTGCTGCTGTATAGTACTATCCCAGGATCAAAGAGTTTCTATGTGATCAAGTGATAGGGTGAGATGAATGACACTGCCGACTGCTTCACATGCTTGGTAAAAGGAAAGATGCCACGTTTATCAGCACAGACAATACACCAGGTTCATGCAGATCCTCTCTACAGTTACCTTAGACACCCAACATTAGAAGATAGTTTGTATGGGAGCTGAGGAGCCCCACATACCTGAATTCATGCTGAGTTTCAGGTGGAGGTGGAGCAATATCACAGGCAAATGGTGACTATCCTAATCTACCTGAACAGATTTTCCTGCACTAACAGCATGCAAACAGTCTATGGGTCAGTCCCATAAAAGATTATGACCATGAGTCACTTGACCAAGGTCATTCACATACATAGTTTGGGCTCCTTCATTTTCATTCTTGCTGTAGTTAGCCTCCTATGTGGCAACCCACCTCACCAGAGCTAGTTTTTGTACCAAGATACAATATTGAACTGGCAGATTCTGGAGAAGCTCTATGGATGAAGCAGCCATACTGCGGCATACACGTACAGATTTAGAAATTAATGCACAGAAGAAATTCCTCTGCCAGAAACACGGAGAAATGTTTGAGACCATGCTATCTCAGCTTCAAAGACATGGAGGAGGAGGGAAGACAGGGAGACAACCAATGCTTACCCACTTGTGTAACAGCACTGACAATGGCAGGCCTGGGAGGGTATCAGTCTGAAAGCAAACGGGGCAATCAGCTGCCATTGAGAGAGGGATTTTTGATTGATTTTAAATTAAGGTCATTGTCCCCAGGCCACATCTAGATTTGATTATTTCTGTCACATTTTAGAAGAGTGACAGAATCTTCTTTGCAACCAGTGCTCTCTCTCTTCAATGACTCAATGCATAATGATGGTTTTTCCAGTGGGTTTTGATGATTCCAACTTCCATTATATGCTGCATGTTGGTAGAGCAGTGACATTCTCCCACTGAAAGCCACTCATCCCTTTTAGTACTCAAATCTATGCAGCAAGGGCATTAGGAAAGCTGTGAGCAGCACAAAATTAACACAGGTGTGACATTAAATCTGAGAGGTGTATTCACTGCTAGCAGGTGACCAGTGACTATCAATGTACACCGAGGGGAAAGGGCAAAAAAAGAGCAAGCCCAGCCATGAGCCATTTGTCATGAAGGGACCTTTCTGAGCAAGCTGTGATTTGGTTGCTCTCTGTGGATTTCTCTCTGGTTAATTCAGTCATTCTCCCCCCAAAATGACATCAACTGCCTGCTGTCAGCTGGCAAAGGGCTCCACAGCTGTGTTTGCTCAAAGAATCACCTCTGTACAGTCAGGTGGTCTGTTACCTTCTTTTAATGGCCTCTCCCTTTTGTGCTGGAAGCCAGGGTCACCAGTCCCTGCTCACCCTCTCCATGCTGCTTGAGATTTGAGGAACCTCTGTCACATCTCCCCTCTGGTGCCTCTTGACCATGTGCGTGTACCTAACTAGAAAATCCTTTCAAGCCATGGATCATTACTAGCCTCCTCCGAATCTCCAGCTCTGCTATGTCCTTTTTGAAAAGGTGAGACCAGAATTCCAGCAGTTTTCAGAGCACACGTCCAGCATGCATTTTCCAGTGTAAAATCTTTTCCTCTTCATTGCTCTCCTAGCAAGTCCTGACATTTGAGTCACTCTTTTGGCTACACTGAGCATGAAGTTGACATTTTCTCAGCTGTGCATGTCCCTGGGCTCTCAACCTGGGGAAAGTAACAGCCAAAATCCTTCCACGATGATGGGCAAGAAATAAATGACCAACTGCAACTGTACAGTTGTGCTCTCTGGGAAAAAAATAAAACAAAAACAAACCACCTTGGAATAACAGTAGTGGATTTTAAATCCCAAGATGCCACAAAATTCCCGCTCAGGCAGCTTGACCTAAATTCCTATGGGCAAATGAGGAAGCCACGTATTTGAAGCATTTGAAAGAAAACTAGACAAATGCCCATAAATTACTGTATGGGGGACATTCCTACTCTCTTTTGGAAGATGGATTAGACAGATGACCTACTAAGTTTTTTTTTCTTCTTTCACTAATTCCTACGATGTCGTGAGTGTGTGTGCTTTACTCTTTCTTAAATCACAATCTGTTTGATCCAGCACCAGTCAAAGGTTTTGAAAATCCTATTAAACCGCAAGAGGAAATCTTGAGTGGTTTGCTAATATCAACAGAAATCCAGATGGAATTACAATCATCTTTTATGTACATTTGAGGGCATATTATGTAATACTAGCCATGGATTTAGTTTAATGCACCACACCTTCCAATAAGCTGCTGGCGACACTTAATAGCGATATGAAACCTACAAAAAAACTCTTTTGCCCTTAACAAAACCGTTTTAAAGCCCAGAGTCTGAGGTCAAGGGGCTTGGGACATTCAGTCTGATGGGAAAAGGGGGACAAGGGAAACCGAGGATGGAAAAGACGGGGAGCGGACGGGGGGCGGACGGGGGGGGGAGGGCAAGGGGAGTAATTAAAAAGGGGAAAGAGCTGGAGGGGGAAAAAAGAAAAACAGGAAGCCAGAATCCGAGATAGACGCAGAGGAGACAAGGTCAAAACTTCAAGCAAGCAGGGAGCAAAAATTTCACTAGATTTATGGAGAAGGATGACGCTGCCTGCTGCAGCATCCTCCCGGGCGTCCGGGCTGTTCCTGGCGTGGCTCCGCGGGACGCCCGGTGCTCCCTATCGCACGCATCCCTGTCGGGCGCGGGGGGCGGCGCTGGCGGGCGTGGTGCAGGTTGG
>NW_008236965.1:5155209-5157271 GCF_000691975.1 Corvus brachyrhynchos | reverse complement strand
TGTGCTCTGGGGGAAGGAGATTAAAAAAATGTAGGATGGATTTCAAGATGGGCGGTAATGGGATGATTTGGGATCCCTCGCGTAGCCGGGCACAGGCGAGAAGCGGGAGGAGAATTTACCCTTTCGAAGTTGGGGCAGAAATTCCTCCCGCTGTCGCCCGGCTTCCTGGCGAAGTCTGCCAGGCGGATGGACTGTCACCTGCGTCTCCCTTAATGGCTTTTTCTGGACGAGGCTGTCGCGGGGTGTGGGTCATCTGCGCCGGCGTCGCAGCGCTCCGGGCGTACGTGGCGGTGGGTGCCAGGGTGAAGTGTCGCGTTCCAGAAGTTCTGCATCCCTCCGGGTAGATGCGGCAGGGTGCAAGCGCCCTGGGCGGGAGTTGCAGGGCAGTTATTCTCATTCTCTCATTTCACCCCACACACACCTCTTTTTTGAGAGATTGGTTCGGCTTTGGTTTATTTACCGTTGTTGATGGTAGTTTTCTTGCGTGCCGTTCTCCATCAGAAGTATTTTTTTAAAAATTATTTAAATGCGGGGTTCAAAGTATATATATTGTCTAATGGGGATGTATTGTTAAAGAGGGAAGAGTATCTGGTTGCCCATTAATTCTTCAGGTATTTTCCATTTAAACTTGATGAGGAAATGTTCTTCTTTTTTCTGAGTAACCTTCCATGTCATTTATCATTAACAAATCGGCTTAGCATTCAAAGTAAAGAATTCCTTGCAAATACGCTACTGATTACTAATGTTATGCCTGAAACACTCCATAGGACAGAAATCAGCACACCTCTGTTTTTTTAATATGTAAATTTGGAAAAGCCTTTTCTTCCATTTCATGACTTTTTGAGTGGCCCCAGTTAAACACATGTAACTACAGTAACTAGCAGAGGGGGCTACTGATAGCCGGTGTGATTTCCTGCACCACTCTGCTAGAGCAGCCTGATCAATTAATGCATCCTCACTATTTTGTCCTTGGCATCTCTGATGAACTTTATAGTATTTCTGTGAGGATCTCCAGTAGGGAAAAGCTGAAGTCTCTTTCACCTTCAGAGATGATTGAAGACAAATTTGAAGAGGGGATAACTGAGTTGACTGGAGAGTGATGCTGAGTTCCTGTGTATACATTAAATTCTGGAGGCTATCCAGTAGCCAGAGCTATCTGGCAGACTGGAAGTCACCTCAGTGATGGGTTTTGCAGGGTCCTGATAACTTCCTACCAAAAAAAAGCAAATGATAAGCTTTTGCAACGTGCGCTGATTGCGTTGTAGGCATGGGCTGGAGGATGGAGCTGGTCGTGTAGCGGGCATGGCATGTGCAATGAGCAGGTCACACTGAGCACCCCACAACTTCAGGATGTTTGAGTTCACTGTGCAGAGCCTGCAGCAGTATGAATTACAGGGGAAAAATGCATTTAGATGTAACAAAGGCGTCTGGCTCATCTCCTGCATGAGGAACTAATTTTTTTTTTTTAAATCTGGCTCCCGTTTCTGCCTCTGACACAAACTGCCAGTGTAGCTGTGGGCAAATAATTTCATGTTTCTCTCTCTCCTCTCTCCTCATCTCTGCCTGCCCTGCCAAGGTCTCATCTGTACAGGGCTGTCAGTTTAGACCCCAACTCAAACCCCTTGCTTTCCCCCAGCTGCCTTGTGCAGTCTGAAGCCCAATGTAGGTGGTACCTCTGTGCTCCAAGGGGATACAGTTTGACATTCAAATACTGCTGCTGGAGCCAATCATACAAATGTAGCAGCCTCACAGCAACTCATCAATCTCTAATCCTACCCCTCTTCTAATCCAGTCATTCTCTGCTGCTAATCAAATCGCCCGACATCATTCGAGCTGTGCTTGGCTGCGTGCTCGCCCTCGTGTTGGCAAGCCTACATCAAGCCAGGGAAGCAGTGGTAGTGGAGATGGGCTGAGGATCACCAGCTCTTCAGGACAGAGACTGTCACTTGAGGCTACAATACCCGTAGCACGAGAGGCCTGGTGTGATTTAGAAATACAAATTGTAGCTAAAGGGTAAATTGCAACAACATCACAGAAAAATGACCAGGACCTCAGGCATTCC
>NW_008236965.1:5148902-5155190 GCF_000691975.1 Corvus brachyrhynchos | reverse complement strand
GGAGGGAACGGAGGTGGAAGGGTGCAGCTCCCTCAGTGTAACAACGGCATTCTTATTTTAGCATGGAAGACAGCCAAAGATAAGGAGTGGTTGTCATCCGGCTGGTTGGAGGATGAAAAAAAAAAAGAAAAAGAAAAGCTGTGTGGAAAAATATTTTGATGTAGGTACTAAAGGAAGAAAAAAAGCAGATAACCTTGCAAGTGATAGACTAGCTATGTAAAGCTGGCAGGACAAGGCTTCTCCCATAAAATCCAGAATGATCCTAATTAAGCCCAGACCCTGTTAAATGACACATGGCTTTATTTATTTCAGATGTTTCTAGGTCCTAAAGATGGGGCCAAATGTGAAGAGTTTGATGTGGCAGATAGTTTAACCCCAATTACTTTTACATAAATCACATGATTATTACAGTAGCTGAGTTCCTCTGATGGGTGCCCCAGAGCTACTGATAAAAAAAAATATTTTAAAAAGTACCCTGAAAAATCTATGGCAGTGTAGGTGAGGGTTTGTGGAAGAGAGGTGGCCATCCTCTCTGCAGGCAGGAGGATAGGGATGTGGGAGCTGTTGTGGTGCTGTGTGCTTGCTGGTCTGTATGCACAGGCTGCTGAAATGGTGGCTTTGTAGAATAAGCAGCCAGAGAAAGGGATGTAAAATGGGAGATGACAAATATTCTTGTTATGAAACTGGGATGGATGAATGATTTATGGGGGTACTTGCTTTTATTTTATTTTATTTTGAGAGGAGGAGATGGTTGGTGATGTGTGGTGCTAGCCACGGATGGCTTTGAGATCAGGCTGTGCTGGGTCCTGCCTCCAGAAACAGCATCTACAGAATAACAATACAGTGAAACACTTCTCAGCTTTGCTTGAGTTTCACAGACTGTTTTCAGGATGAAAAAGTTTTCCGTATCTTATGTTCAAAGCTGTAGGCCTAAATCCTCCCAGCAGGCTCTAGATTTCAAAAAGGAGTTGGCTGTATCCTAGGCTGTGGGGATCTTTGTTAGCCTGTCTCAGTTGTCCAAGGGAATTTCCTTTCCTGGGTTTGCAATACTGCCCATCCCTCCCAGGGCACTGAGCTACTCTGTAAACAGGCCACTCTGTGGAGGAGCTGGGTGATTTAATGTTGCTTGTTAGTAGTTCTGGCTTTCCTTTTTTCCCACCCCCACCCAGATCAGTCCATGCTGTCCTTTAGTGTACAGAGCAGTGCTGTAACATGGGTGAGGTGAGTTTACAGGGTCACATCTGTAAGATTTTGCCAGTTCTGTGGATGGCTGGGTGTCCTGGGGACCCTTGTGGCAGCTGCAGCTCCAGACTCAGTTGCTGGCTTTGTCTGTGAGCGACTGGATCCCTCTGAGCAGGACCTGTTTCCAGCATCCTTTTATATTTCCTAGGTAATAGAATCATAGAATAGTTGGGTTAGATGGGACCTTACAGGTCATCTAGTCCAACCCCCCTGCAGTAAGCAGGGGCATCTTCAACTAGATCATGTTGCTCAGAGCCCTGTCCAACCTGACCTGGAATGTTTCCAGGGATGGGACATTTGCCACCTCTCTGGGCAACCTGTTGCAGTGTCTCCCCATGCTCCCAGTAAAAAAAATTCTTCTTTATGTCCAATTTAAATTGACCCTAGTTTAAAACCATTACCCCTTGTCCTATTGCTATGGCCCTGCTCAAACATCTGTCCCTGTAGTCTGTCCCTGTGTGTCCTGTTGGTCCTCATTAGGTATTGGAAGATGCTGTAAGGTTTTCCTGGAGCCTTCTCTTCTCCAGGATGAGCAGCCCCAGCTCTCTCAGCCTGTCCTCGCAGGAGAAGTGCTCCAACCCTCTGATCATCTTCATGGCCCTCCTCTCGACCTGCTTCAACAAGTCCGTGTCTTTCCTGTGTTGAAGACCCCAGAGCTGGATGCAGTATTCCAGGTGGGGTCTCAAAGAGTGAAGGGTGCCCTTGATCCCACTGTTTGTATCATTGATGAAGATATTAAAGGATACCAGTCCCAGTATGGACCTCTGAGGGACACCACTCATCACTGATGTCAATTTGCGCATGTAGTTGTTCGGAAATGCTTATTTAAGACATCAGACAGCTAAATGTTCTCAAGAATTAAACAAAGAGCCTGGGGGAGGTCTCCTGTTTCCTTCACCCTCTTCAGAAAAAAGGTGTCCTTCAGCTTAGTAGCTTCCATGTCCCTGTATTGCTCCCACCCCCTTTAGAGTGATCAGAGAGCAGCCGCTGTAGCAGAAGGAAGGCAACTGCCATTGACTTGGAGAACAAGCTGGGTGTGGATTTGGAGTCCCCCCACCTCCCCCATGGCAGGCACAGAGATATCAGAACAAGCCCCAGGCCTGACTGAATGTGTGCATAAATGTCTTATCATCATGTTATCTTTCGATGGTTGGGGATGAGCTCTGATTTTCAAGAGAGGTAAGGGAAGTTTGCTGTGACGCCTCACTCACTAACCTTCAGTGTGGCTGCTGCGGGCAGGTCCTTGAACGTTCTGGGTGCAGCTCCAAATTCATTTGGTCAGGCTAATTTTGAAAACCAGTCTCTCTTCCAATGTCTGCATGTGCTTCAACCTTTTAATTATTCTGCACTTTCCCTGTGGCATGGAAACAAAGAGGTGGAAGTGTAGTGGCTACCAGGAGGGCCAAGAGGGCAATGGTTCTCTCGTGCCCTGGCAGTCAGTGTGCTCCTCATAACAAAGCCAGGTTATTTGGAAGAGTGCAGGTCTTTCATTCCAGGAAAAAATAATTTGTTAATGGCCAGAGAATAATCACTTTACTCCGAAAAGCCTCTCCAGCTGCATTGCACCAACTGTTCTTTTTTAGTCTCTGAATCCTTAATGACAGTAGCTGCTAATTTCTCTTTCTGTGTTTTTCTAGCTGCAATGTCCTATTTTCTCTGAATTTATTGAGAAAATAATAGCAGTCATTACATAGCTACTTGTCACCTTTCAGAGAGGAAAACTTCTCCCTGCCTGAATGGCCAAGTTAGTTACTTGGTGACTGACTCAGACAATAGCAACTTTTTGTAGCTCATCAGTTATTCATCTGTGCCTAGTGAATAAACTAATTAACTAGAGGAGTGTTACTGAAGTTCTAGTCTGTGATTATCAGAATAAGATGAATAAACTGATCACAAAGGGTGTGACAACAGCACATGTACATTCTGTTTCATGTAAGCAAAAAAATCAAGAAACAAAAGGTCAGGCGTGACAAAGTGAGAAATGTGTCTTCATTGTGTTTATTTTCTTTTAAATTTGATTGTCTTTGAAGCTTATGTGACAATACTGCACAAAATGGCCCTTGGTTAAAACAAAACTATTAGGTGTTCCATATATATCTGTAATATTTAGGTTAAAAAAAAGATAGTGAGGAGCATTGAAATAGATGGGCAGTGAGAATGGAAGACACAGAAAATAAACTGAAATGTGAAGTATTTTTGTGTATTTTGCATGATACACATCTTTCTGGTTGTTGATGATGGATCACTTGCTGTAGAGCTGGATCTACACAAGGCCACTGCAAAGCAAACAGGAAGGGCAACACATTGTTTTTTAATCAGGATTTTCTTAACCAAGAAGTCAGGCATCACTGTCTGAATAATAGATGCCTTCATCTCCAGCCTTGGTGATGGGACTGGAGATCAGAGGCAGCTCTCAGCCAGGAGGTTTGCCCTGCAGAAAGGTGGGGGAAGAGGACTTTGGACATAGCCAAAGCTTGCTCTGCAGGCTGTGGGATGCTGAGGGGAGGTCAGAAGGAAGTAGGAACATATAAGCAGATCCTGGAAGAAGGAGTACACAGAAGAGCCTTTCTGTTCTAGTGTGACATGCTTTTAATACATCTCTGGTCCCTGGGGGATGGATGGAGTTACCTCCTGCCTTTTCACATCTGGAGAAGTCATGTATGGTTAGGGTGGCTTCACAAGGCTTCTGTGACAGAAGAAGCTTGGCTCTGCACTGGAACTCTGTTGCATTGTGTGTGCAGGATACATGAAAGGGTGTCGTTCTCTCATGGGCCTGGTGGTGCCAAGCTCAGTATCTCACATCTCCCCACACCCTTGTGCCTAAGCTTGTGTTCATTTTGCAGAAAACTGCTTGACCAGACTCCAGTTGTGCTACAACCAAAGTAATGTTGGTAGGTGGAAGAAAACAGATGCAAGGAATTTACTTTCCGGCTCACCAAGGGCATGCATCTGCCTTTGGTTTGGATTTGATGTTTAAGTTCCTAACTGATTTTTTTCGGATGCTCGGGTAACAGCTGTGTTTAGCTATGAAATCATCACTTCTCTTTTAGGATGCATTTTGGCTGTCACCACAGCTTTCTCTATCCTGAAGGGGGGTATTAATTTGATGGGGGTAGCACTGGATGCCATGAGTGCTATAGACAGGAAAGTGGAAGCAGCATAAGGCAGTGTACCGTGGATGCCCATGTTCATAGCATGTAACCCCGGAGCTGTGCAGTGACTGTCCGGGAGGGACCTAGCACAGCCTCCCACCAGAAATGGTTGTTGGGAGACAAGGTGGGTGCCCTTGATCACAAACAGGCTACAGACATCTTAGATTCACTTTGGTGACTGCAAAGGCTGGTCAACTCTCTTACTTTGTATTTGGTTTTTGGGGAAACTGAGGAGCTCTTTGCCCCGAAGCATAAAGACCCAAATATTTTGGGACCTGATGATTCTGATTTTCTTGAGAAGAGGTGCCCCTGCATTTCCAAGGAGGTGGGGTTCTCAATCGAGCAGCCTTTTATTTTTAAAAAGGAGGTGTTTTTATTAGTTTCCTGTTTTGAACTCTTTGGTTAGAGGGTATGAAGTGGTCAGCAGAGGGATACTTACCATTTAGATCAGGGTTGTCTCTTTGTATTTTCTTATTTGTATACATAATGCACATATATAATTTTTTTTCACACCCATATATATATATTATATTTTTGGATTTGTGCAATTTTTACCAGTTCTATTTAAGGCTGCTACTTTAAGGAAATCTAAATAAGGTTTCCTGTCAAGAATGGTTTAGATATAGCTGGCCCTGCCTGGGGCAGAGGGATGGGTTAGGAGACTTCTCAAGGTCCTTTTCAGGACCCTTTCTGTCATTTTAGGCAGTTACTCAACAAAACAGATTCATAGTAGGTTGTGCTGGTTATGCTGAAAGGGTTTTGCTATAGCATTTAATGTGGTTATTTGTTTGAAAAGGAAATAATAGGTAATTGTAGCATAGTTACTGCTGCTGCATTGGACAAATGTTTCTCTAAAGAGGAAAACAACTGATGTTACATTTTTAGACTAGCATCGTGATATGGCTGTGATTAATTTTTCCAGGAGCTTTGTGTTTTTATATCTGCTTAAGTGTATTAAATTTTAAAAGGTCAAAGGTAAGCTTTAAAATGGATGCCAAATTAAGATGGATGGGAGGAAAATGACATTTACTTCTTGTTACTGCACATTGTTTGAATTTGACCAAAGGCAAAAACAAAACAAAGAGCAGCCCTCCCCCCCCATACTCATGCATGCATGTGTTCATGCATGGACAGAGAGACATGTTCCCACCACCTGCCTTCCCTCCACACCTGGTCTGGCAAAATCTTATTCATCAAGGCTGATTAATCATGATAATCATCATTATTATCCTAACAAAATCAGTAGTCCAGTGTACTCACTTCCATACAGCCTTTGTGTTCTTTTCCAAAGTATATAATTTAACTAGTGTGAGTGGACTCTGTAAATAAAAGTAGATAAAATATAAATATTAGGAAAACATGGCTAATGAGAACTGTAACCACGTTATCATTTCCTGCCCCTTGCTATGTTTGAGATGATGATTTCATCAGGGAAGGGACTGGACCCTTATCCCTATTCATGCAGTTCCTTGCACATTGAGTCCCAATGAAAGCAGAGAATAAAATATGGTGGGAATTATGCCTTTGCTTCCAGTGGGAGTGGTGGCCAGTCCTAGCCAAAAGCAAGGCTTTAGCAGAGCTGCTCTGTGACCACACCAATGTACAAACACTTTGGGTTTGGACAAAGCAGTATAGTTCAAGGGAAGGGCCGAATCTGATTTATGTCCATCATTTAATTTCCACTCTTGCCCTTAAGTGATGATGGGTGGCTATGCTGGTGATGTGCCCTGTGCGTCAGGAATGTCAGCCACTCTCTCAGGCAAGGGACCCAGCCTGTTTTTGTGGATGCTGTTGAACAAGACAGATTCGCTCCTCTCACTCTGTGACATCTCCTAGTACAAGAGGGGTTTAAAACAAGGGAGAAAACCACCAAAATTTTGTCAAATCCTTCCTG
>NW_008236965.1:5143093-5148858 GCF_000691975.1 Corvus brachyrhynchos | reverse complement strand
TACAAATCCTCCCTCCTGATGGCTAGTGGCTCATCAGGGAGGCTTCAGACCGCGTCCTGTGTCTGTCTCCAGACACTCAGCCCCATGCTGTACCCCAAAGCGCACCCCAACCTCATGTGGGCCATGAGGGCTGTGTCACTCTGGGAAGAGCCACCCAGTGCCAGCTGTGGCTGAGCCATGTGTAATCAAGAAAAGGCAGTGCTGCTGTTCCACAGCCACATCTACCTGCCACCCTTGGGCTCCCCAGGCAGGGGGCTGCCCAGAGCAGAGCATGGGGGAAGAGAAGGGCTCGCAGAAGCTTCCTCAAGGGAGAAAGATGCAGCACTCAGCCCCAGCACAACAGCACAATATATGTCTGAGGCTGGGGTAAGGGATGGTCAGTTCTCCTCCCTCCCCAGGAAGCACCAAGCTCACCTAAGCATCCCTTCCTGGGTGCTGAAAATGTTTGTCTGACAAACAAAACAAAAGGAAAAAATGACAATTGCTCATATGCTTTGTTCCAGTGTAAAAATGTATTTTTCATTTCAAACTGAATGGATTCTAAGTTGAATCTGAGTAGAACAAGCTAGACAGTTTCATTTTTTCATTTTACCAAAATTGTTTTTAAATCACTCAACCCAAATATTTATTTTTAATTTTTTTCTCCCAGCCTTGCCACTATAGCAAACAATTTCATTATTTGCATAGCTCTAATTGCAGTGATTAAACAAACACAGCAAACTCTGACCCTTCGCAGAGCCTCATCACAACCCCACAGCCAGCTTGGTCTGTATTTTGTCAGCAGAGAGGGAGATGTGGCTTTGTGTAGACTGAAAATAAATTATGGACTTTCTGGTATTTTTTTTTCCCCTCCAAACTGATACACTATCAGTTTGGAGAATGAATAATTTTGCCTGTTCTCTTGCTAGCAGGCTGAGAGATATCTCCCTATTGTGAACCTGGTACAATTTAAAAAGCATTTGGATTTTCAGTGCTTTGTTAACGTGTTACGCTTAAGTTGCAACCTCTGTTGCTGTTATTAGAATAACGTGTAGGGTTGCTACTCTGTTAGTAATATCCATATTAACATAGGAAAGAGAGACAAATATCTACATCTCTTTTTTTTTTTTTCTGTGAAGGTGGTGGGTACCTAAAGACAGGATTAAGGAAAATTTTAACTGGCTACAGTTCCATCAAACAGGAACAAACAATTTTTTGGACATTTTTTAATGACATTTATTTATAGCAGGTAGCGCACAGGCGGCTGCTATTTCTCAGCATGCTGGAAGAATGTTCTCCAGATGGTGCTTGCTGTTTATGCTTTTATTCACTTCGCTTGAACACAGCAGCACTCTACACAAAACATGGAAAATTGGAAAATAAAAACAATTATGTTTTTACAAAGTGCCATGTGATTTGCTGAAATGTCTGAGTTGACTGATGAGCCGTGCATGGGGGCAGCGGGGGGGATCACGCTGTCTCAGAAACCCGGTGCCTGAGCACCACATGGGTCACAGGCAGCCCCCACTGGGAGGGACGTGCCCTTCTCTCCCAAAAGGTGGGTTTGAGCAAGGCTGCTAATCCTGCCCTCTGTGTCTGTGCCTCTTCTGCCTCCTTTTTCCTGCACAGGAATTTGAGTGAATGTAGGAAAGGCTTTATTTTAATGGCAATATTTTTGTTGGGTTTTCTGTGACTGTGCAGCCCCCAAGGTGGGAGAGACACGAGACAAAGCATTTCATGAACCTTGCCTGTGCCATCGTGTTCCTTCGGCTTCTAATCTCAGTGAAAAGTATTAAGGGCTTTGGCTGGTCTGCTAAAGCAAGACTGATGCCCAAAGGAGCAGCATGCTCCATGATTTCTGTTGGTTATAGTGGTGAGGACAGATAGGTATCCAAATGGTTGGCATGCTCTTCCAGGTTTTTGTTATGCAGCTTCTGCAGGACTACTCACACAAAACATTCTCAGACTGGAAGCTTTAAATAAAAGACTCTGGAATCTAAATTTTTTTTCCTTAAAAGTCCTTGGGAAAATTGGGAAAATAAATCAATTATTTAAATATATTTTTTAAAAAACCCCAAACAAACTAGCCAAACAAAAAAAAATCACAGGCAATCATAAAAATAGATATCGACAAGCAGGAGAAAGGTATTTTTATTATTTTTTAATAAATATATCTTAATGTGTGTGTAAAAGAAATAAGTATTTCTTGTTTCTACTGAAAAAGGAGAACAAGATAATGACAAACCCACAGCAATTCAGGGCAGGCTTTCAAATACGAAGAAACATCCACCAGTTTAGACATGATTGTTATTTCATTGAGAACAGGAGCCTTCAGATTCCTTCGAGATCTAGTTTAAAGCCAGCAATACTTTAAGTGAAATTAAATTTCAAGCAATTAATGTGTGGACAGCTCAACTGGTTTTGGGGTTTTCTCTGGTAAATGGGGAGCTCTGCACAGTGCTTCAGTTCCTCTCCCTTGCCCGTTACCCAAGAGACAGCCCTTTCCCAAGTAGAATTCTTGCTACATCAGCTCCATGCTGTTTATCTTCCGTTGCTCCCTTGGCAGTTATTATTTCTTAATGTGTTAATTGTAGTTCCTGGACCCTTGTGTGTGAGGGTGTGTAATGCTCACGGTAATGATGCCGACACGTTCTCTAGTTCCTGGAATCACAGAGTGAAAAACTGAGGTATGGTCTAAGCATAGGGCATCCAGTAAGAGAAGTCAATTAGAAGAATTAAAATAGCATGAAAAGAGTAAAGTGGGTAATTGGGAAGAGTAGGCACTGGGTTGGGGTGGGGGTTTTTTTGGCTTATTCGGTTATGATTCCTTTGATGGCTCCGGCTTTGTGTGATATATATTTTTTTTAATTAAAACTTGAATTATGTCACTTGCTTTCCACCTTTTAACAGTATTTCACAGTAAATTTCATTCCTAATAGCAAGTAGTCAGGGGTAAGGAATGACTTTGCTGAGTGATGGGGATAGTTAATTATTAAAAAGAAACCTATGGATTTAAAACAAATTAGACCTCATTAAGCCTAGGTCTGTTTCCACACAGACCTGCAGACAAGAAAAAGCCCATCTACGAGCATGGAAAATCACACTTTTTAGCTGACACATCTGACACTCCTGGGCTGGCATGGGGTGCATTTGCTTGTTTGGTTTGTGTCAGAGATCCCTGGTCTCTGATCTCAGTTCAAAACCTGTGACTTTCTTGGATCTTTCCCATTTTTCTTCCACTTGTCCCATCACCCCCAGCCACCCCAGCCTACCTGCACACAGGACTTCCACCCCACTCTGGAGGTGGCTGCTGTCCATCAGCATCTGGAGCCCACCTGGTTGCCTGGCTGGGGAAGCCAGCACCTGGACAATCTCAGAGCAGACCGTATTGGCTGTTCCTGGCTTAGTGAAAGGAGAAACATAGAAAAACTCCTTTTCTCTTCCTTGATTTTGGAGGGGAGGAGGATCTTTGACTTGTACCATAGAGTTCTCTCCACAGCCAGGCTGACAAACTCTGTAGGATGTATCTATTTATTCCCATTTACGGGGGGGAAGGGGTTTTTTTTTGTTTGTTTGGATTTATTTTGTTATCCAAACTCATCTGTGACTCTTAAGTTGTTTGTACTTAGACTTTTTCCATGGGACTTTAGCAAAAATCCAAAGGGCTGAAGTGATTGTTGGAGACTACACTCAAACCTATGTAACCATGCTATGTTTTGAGCTGCTTTTCTGAAACTTCTTTCAAGGCAATGGGTGAGTGCATCCACAGGAGAATCCTAATAAGGAGACTGAAAGGTGGCCTAAAATGATCATTTTAATTGTATGTTCACAGGCATGCCATGTATGGGCTTTGCTGAGACATCCCCCAAATCTTTTCTGGCATTACAGGCAGCGACACACTCATATCAGGAGAAGAAACACCCATTCTGCTGGCTAGAAATCAGCAATAACATTTTGACATCTGTACAACAGTCTAAAATGAATTATTCAGCACATAGATCGTGCCATTTGAGCAGCCAGCACATCTCTGCCCATTTACTACTGTCAGTCCATGGTGGAGATATCATTGATGCCAGTGGGAACTGAGCACATGGGCTGGGGGTAGGTTTTGGCCCATAGCCTGAAACAGCGTTTGACAGCACCCCTGCAGAACATGATAGGAATAATCTGCTTTGCCACCAGCAAAAGACCGAAAGACAATGCCAGTCTGTTTTTTCTCTTAAAGTATTTTGAACACATACAGATCTTAAGATCTTAAGAATTAAAAAAAATATCTTAAGATCTTAAGAATTAAAGAAATCATTAATTCTTTGACTGTTTGAGTTTTGCTTTAAAGAGTGAGACTGGCATGTAATTTTGATTAAATCAATGTATTGCATATGACTCTCCAGAAGCCCTGAGCATCTCTTGCCTACTGGGGTAGACCCTGAGCACAAACTCAGAGCAGCAGGTCCAGGCCAGTCTCCAGCTTCTGCCAACTTGGGGGGTTAAAGTGAAGCAGTGTCTAATCCCTGTAAGCAAAGAAAATTCATAAGATTCACGATGTCAGCAGCATCTGATTTGGAAAAACAAGCTGAAGTGCTGTAAGAACACACTTTAGGGAACTGCAGATGGGGAACTGGGAGGAAGCACACACAACACCAGCACAACCCTTCCCTGCTCAAGACAGGCATTGAGGAGACAAAGTGGACATTTATCTTGTGTTTAGCTTTCTAATTCAGCAAGGTCACCTGAATTATAGCTATGTATGTGTGGTGAGAGTCTAACATCTGTTATTTCACAGGATGTCTGTTCCCTGTAGCTGCATTTTTAAAAATAAAATGCGGAACACAGTATGGAAATGTTCTGTGCTAAGGGTATTGTCTTTTCCTTACTCTTCTTTAAGGACTATGTTGTAGCTGTCCACTGATGCTTATGTCACAGGTGAAAATTTATTATCACTCAGATAGCATTGCAATGTGCAGCAATATCATCTGCCCGTCATTGTCCGTGTTTTGCAGGTGGCTAGATAAAAATGCAGCCTCTGCCTCAATTTGTACCTGCTCTTCCATTTATGTGCAAGAAGTAATACCCTACTGTGCAAGGAGCTCAGTGCTGTACATGAAAAGGCAAGACATACTATCCAGGTAACTGTAAAACAAATGGCTGGTATAATGAAAGTTAAACAAATCCTTATGTCCCCCTGAAGTCAGTAGAATTTAAGCATATAGTTAAGTCTTGCAGGCAGTAAGGGTATATCCTCTGATAGGAACATTGTAGCTGTAAGGTTTTTGAACGCCTGCGTGTGTATAGCTTTATTTCCAGAATCCCCAAGAGCTTTGCAATTAGCTGAAAGATGTGAAATCGTGCTGAGTACCATGCAGCAGTGCTGGATGCTCAGGTGCAGTGCTTCGGCAGGAGGTGGGACCTGGTTCCCTCAGCCGGTCCTTGATGGGGGTGGGTCTGCAGCTGCTGCTGCTGCAGCCGAGCGCAAGCTGGGGTGTGCAGCCCTGTGTGGGTACATTCTTGTAGGGAATAAAGTCTGTTGTAGCTTTTTTAAGGCTGCCATCCCCAAAGTGTCCAAACCTTCTTGCTGTCTTTGATCCGCTCACCATCACTGTGCTCCCCTGGGGCAAGAGGATGTTGTCCTCCTTGGGCAGGGAGTAAAAGAGGCACAGAGAGATGTCAAACCTGATTTTAATGGTTATTTTTGTGTCAGCATATGTGGAGACATCTCTGCGGGAGGGTTCCAGACCTCCTGTCTGCCTAGTTTGGACCCTGTCTGCTGTTACAAACCCAGTCTGCTG
>NW_008236965.1:5135708-5143071 GCF_000691975.1 Corvus brachyrhynchos | reverse complement strand
TGCGCGCTGCGGCGTCCGAGCGCAAGCTGGGGTGTGCAGCCCTGTGTGGGTACATTCTTGTAGGGAATAAAGTCTGTTGTAGCTTTTTTAAGGCTGCCATCACCAAAGTGTCCAAACCTTCTTGCTGTCTTTGATCCGCTCACCATCACTGTGCTCCCCTGGGGCAAGAGGATGTTGTCCTCCTTGGGCAGGGAGTAAAAGAGGCACAGAGAGATGTCAAACCTGATTTTAATGGTTATTTTTGTGTCAGCATATGTGGAGACATCTCTGCGGGAGGGTTCCAAACCTCCTGTCTGCCTAGTTTGGACCCTGTCTGCTGTTACAAACCAGGTCTGCTGTTACAACCAGAGTGGCACCATGTGGGAAGCTCATGAACAGGGCCATGGATGTTCATCTCCCCCGTGTCAGAGCAGAATTCAAGGATGTGTTTGCTGGTGTAGATGTGGGATGGTGGGGGAAGAGGGCAATGTGCAGTCCAGAAAAACAAGGAGCGAGGTAAACAGCTCAAGTAATATATGTATGAGGGTGAAGAAAGCTACCTGGGTTTATTGCCACTTGATTGGAAGGATGTGTGTAGCTTGTGTGCATCCATTAA
Source organism: Corvus brachyrhynchos (assembly GCF_000691975.1). Taxonomy (NCBI): domain Eukaryota; kingdom Metazoa; phylum Chordata; class Aves; order Passeriformes; family Corvidae; genus Corvus; species Corvus brachyrhynchos. The sequence continues at coordinate 5,142,476 of NW_008236965.1, read as the reverse complement.
TTAGTGATGCAGTTGCTCCATGCTGGTATCAATAAAACCTTAATAGTACATGATACCAGCCCGTGATTGCTTCCTTTTTTCCACATCCCCTTGTGAGGATGTGTGTGTGTCAGTGCAGCTGTGCGCTATACAGTGTGGATGTGCTGTGGCTGCCTGCACAAGAAAAGGACAGTAAAATAATGCAGTGGCTTGTTACCTCCCATGTGATTTTTCCAAGTGTTTATAAAAGGATCTTTGATATGCAGCACTCTCTAATATGCACAAAATAACCAGTGTTGTTTTCTTTCCTTTTCCTGAGATGTATTAATTCTTAAAATGGCTCCTGAGCAGGCTTTCCTAGGTATGTGTAGCAACTGCAGCCTGATGGTTTAGCAACAACAACAACAACGAAAAAGGCTCTCCTTAGTTTCCTTTATATGCACGTTGTGCAGCTTTTTAAGCAGTGCAACAAACACTGCTGGCTGGAAATTTCCAGGCCCATTTCCTGCCTGCTACATGCTCATAAAACAAAATTGTCTGTACGGTCTGTAGCTGCAGTACTGCAAAAAGTCAATAAAGAGCTGGCCACCTCACCTCTATCAAAAGCAGTTGAGAAGCCCTGCCTCATCTGCCTTATTAAAACTGCACTTGACTCCTGCAGAGAAACCTAGTTGGAAACCTTGAAGAGGAGGGATAAAAAAGGAGTCTGAAATTGCAGTGAGTATTCTACAGATAGGTCTTGCAGTAAGGTTAAAGAGTGCTTATTGTGAAATAAACCAAAAAGGCAGCTTCATTAAAAAAAGGAAAATGCCTGAATTTAATGCAATGAACTTCTGACTTTCCCACCTACAGTACAGCACACAGATATGATTAGTTACTGCAGCGATGAGCAGATTTAAGTACCTCCCTAATGGATTTGTATTTTGAATTTAAATATATATATGCCTACCTATGCATGTGTGTATGTGCCTATATATGCATTTGTGTATATACTCAATCTTTGCAAGAAAAGGCATGATGTAGAAATAGAGGCAAGAGGTAGAATTTATAATGCAAAATGTCTTTGAGTGTGTGTTTGAAAGGATGTTTGGGATTTTTTTCCTTTCCTTTATGTAAGAGTAATTGATTAGATGTTTGCCAAGCTTTCAGTAGTATCTGTTGGGAATCATCACCCTCACCTTCCCCAGGCGTGCCAGCTTTTTTTCACCTTGAAATGAAAAAAGAGAGAACTTTAACAGAAAGATCATTGCTTTAGCTTAATATTGTAAGATTTCAGAGATTGAATTTTCTGATAGTAATGAAATGAACCCTGAGTTGTGCCATGAATTTGATTGCAGTTAATTTGATTTTTGAGATGCTCAACAAAGCCAGCCCATTAGCTTTAACCTCACATACTTTGGATTTGTACAAACTGGTATTTTTATGTATGTATGGGGAGAGATAGCATGGAAATCTCTCTCTGGTAGTTCAGTTGTTTTTAAAAATTACTGTCACTGAGTACTTACTAACTCTAGGGCTGCTGGAAGTAGTATCCTTTGAGTTACTGACCAGTAATCCCACTATGTTTATTGCTTTCATGGTGCAGGGTTAGTTTTCTTTTTCACAAGGAAAAATGCAGCTAAACATCTCAGCCAGGGGACACACACACGCAGACTCCATCCTGCAGTTTTTTTCCAGTTCTCACTGATCTTAATGAGCCTAGTCATATGAATAGCAGTGACTCTTGTCAGAAAGGAGTTTTTTGGCTGAAACTCACCATTTCTGTTTATGTGATTTGCCTCCTCAGACTTCAGAGTGAATGTGCTCTTCTTGCTAGTATTTGCCAAGAGACAACAACTGTGGAGTGGGGTGTTCCCCAAGGTGGTCCCAAAGTCTGGGCTGTTCTCCTTACATGATTTATTCTCAGTCAGCAGTCGATAAGATGGTGGAAGATGGCCTTTTATATATATATGTATATAAATAATACCAGCCACAGATAAGAAAGTATTTGGTGATGTCAGAAAACTAATGACATAAGGCTACAGATAACTGGAATAGTGTTAAGGAGTTGATCGTGTGGGAAAAACAGGAGGGGAATTCTGCTGCTGGGAGAAGGTTGGTCACTACAGAGAAAAAAATACGGAGCGTGCAGTTCCCAGAACAGGGGAGAAACAAGACTGGGGAGGAAAGAGATGAATGGCAGGGGCACGCAAGTTGGGAGTGATGCCGAAAGTTCTCCAGGCAATGGGCAAAGAGTTGAGCTGCCAAGGAGATTACTGCCATGAGCTGCTCCTGGGAGGTCCTGTGAGCAGGAGGGTGCAAAGTCTCAACAGAAGTCAGGGGATATATGACTTTGTGATGTGTGGAAGGGAAACTGCCCTTAGATGGAAAAAGGGTTGGACACATGGCTGGAAAGAAGGCGTTTCATCTGGATCTGTGCCACCTAAGTACACGTCAGGCACTTGTGGAGCCAGGAACCAGGCTGTCTCCTTCCAGCTCCATCACCCTCAGCAAACCTGCCAGAGGTTCATTTCCAGTGCAGAGGGGCCTGGAACAGCCCTGCTCCTCACTTGGGTGCTTCTGTCTGTGTCCCGTGAAGGGCTCCTGGAGGTCATGGCTGGCTGCTACAGGAGCAAGACCAGGGCACATGCCGGTCCCCTCCTGTCCACCTGAAACATTCTGACCTGGGTGGAGTGGGGCACTCGCACCAGGGCTGACCTGAGAGGCCCCCAGTTTGGCAGGGTGAGGGGCCAGGTACCAGGGTGTGCCTTTGCAGAGAGCTGCTGTCCTTCTGCAGTCTGCTGGCATGCCCACACCTCTGCGGCATCTTCTTGGATCCTGCCAAGTCAGAATCCAGGAGTCTCCCTTGCTGACTACATGGCAAGGAGAGGTTTTGTTATTCACAGCTTACTATTTTATAGGGTTTGGGTTGTTCCTTAAATTCTCTTCCCTCCATTCTGCTTTTGGTTGCCCCATCTGAAGGCAACGTGTGCAGTTACTTTGGTCAGAATTAGGCAAACCCATTCAGCAGCAGAGGAAAGGGGGAAAAACATGAAAGAGAAAGCACTGATGACCTCACCAAAGAGTCCCATAGTACCAAATTCTGCACAGAAAATTAAGGGAGGGGGCAGAAACCTCTTTCTCTTCAGGGGGTGTTGAAACACGGTGACCTGGAAATGCTCAGGCAACAGAGACTATTAGAGCACCCTCTTGGCATGGAGCTGCCCATTCATGCCAGCTGTTTTGCCTCACGGTGGGCAGTGTTGTATCTTCCATGAGAATCTATATCCATAGGCTCCTTGCTACCAGCCTGCACCTGATGCAGTAGAGACGTGGGTCTGCATATTCCCTGAGGGATGCACCTTTCCCCATAGCTGAGGCTGGGAGCAGCGTGAATCCTCACCAAAAAGGATGATACAGCTTCCGTACTGCCACGAAGTCAGACTAATTCAGAGGCAGCACGTCCGATGTCTCTCAGCCAATGCTAGCCAGAAAGGAAACAATTTTACACATCAGCAATTTTTTATGATTAATAATATTATCCTGCCTTAATTGAAAAATGGGCTGGTGCCCTTAAGAAGAAATTAAGCTGCAGGAATTAGGATCTAACCTCTTTATGATGAATGTGTATTTTTGCACACTGCATATTACTGGCAGTGCTTTTACAAAGAATCGTGCCGTGTATTGTAATAAAAAATTGTCCCGCATTGTTTGTAGTTGCGTGGCACCATTCTGTCTGGCTGACTTGGCTTTAAGAGCCTGAACGCTTGGGAAGAAGCAGTGTGAGGATGCTGAAATCCTTTTAAAGGGAATTTATGTACAAACAGGAGGATGATGTGTAGGCTCCGAGCTCTGCTATCAGTTGTTATTGCTGAGAGATATTCACAGGGAGTCGATGCCAGACGGAGCATTAGCCATTGCTGGCCTCAGTGCCTTCGTGGGAAGTCAGTCATAAAGTCGGTGAGGGCTCCTGTTTGTGGGATTTTTAAACACCAGTGAATCATTTTACGTAATAAAGCAGTTGTCGTTGGGTGAGTTTGTGTAAAGGTCTTTGTGAACCACTTTCTACCAAAACAAAGCTTCAGAAGGAGAGAGAGGCGATGCCGAAGGACAGGGAGGTTTGTTATGCCGAGCAGAGAGCTGGCAGTTCGACTCTGCTGAGGTTTGCCAGGCACCCAGTGGGAGCAGGGAGCTGTCGCCTGTGTCTGCCCGTCTGCCTGCGACCGCGGGTGGTCCTGGAGACAGGGTGAGTCATGACTTCAAGGCATCATGCTCCTTCCATGTGTCCTGAGACTTTGTCTCATGCAGAGCAGCCCCAAGAATCCAGGATTAAAGAAGATGAGAAGGTCTAGGTCTCTCAGTTGGACAGCTGGGGACAGAAAAAAGTCAATAAAACTGCTTTCAGCTATACTGCTGCCCTGGCACTGTCCATGTCTCCTGCAGGTTTCTTGGAAGACCATCACTTCAGCAGCAGACTCACATATATATGGGCAGTGTGAATGTGACATGTTACAAATGCCTTGTTCCCCGAACCTAAAGCACTTAAATCAGCTCTCATCAACTTAAATATTGCTTACCCAAACCTTTGAATGTTGTGCATCAAATCTCCCTGAAAACACCCAGTGAAAGACAGATGTCTGTGGTGGAATCACTGGTGCTTTCCAATGTCCCTGGGCAGATGGGTGCAAGGAACCTCCTCCTCTTTTCCATCATGGAATAGTGGGAGGGTCCTCCTGGAGAAATATGCACTTGGGTGGTGCCATCTTTCTTGAAGGGAAACCTGCCCACAGTTTGGGGCTGTGGAGGGTGGAGGAGGGTGTGGGCAAGGAGCCAGGAGTATCTGTGGATAGGGGGGTCACACTGGCTTTGCAGGGGTGTGTGGGAGCACAGTGGAAGCAGCCTGGGCAAAGCTGTTCTTCCCTGCTCCTTCTTGGCCACAGCCCTTTGGACTGTGCCTGCCATGGGGACCCCAGGATCCTCCCAAGCCTGCTGAGGGGCAGTGGTGGGTGGGCTGGGGCTGGCGATACTTCCCTGGTGCCACGCTGCTTCCCTGATCTGTTGTCACTGCCTGCGTAGGCTGGTCCTGGAGCACCCTCACACCCATTCTCTGGCATCTCTAAATTTGTAGCCATGGTCTTCTTATTTACCTCTTCCTTTGTATTTCAGCCAGGTCCCTATTAAAGCAGACAATGAGGAAGTCTGCATTAAAATGCTTCCTTCCATCCCTCCATCCTCCCCTCCCTCCCAGCCCCATCCTCCGTGTCCCTGGAGGAAGCACTGTCTCTGCCAAGATCCTGCCTTGCAAAAGTAAACAATATGAAATTACAATAAAATGTTTTGATTTGCTGGGCCTGACATTCAGAAGCTGCACAACAGAGACTTACAAAAAAGGATTTTCTATAGATAGCCAGTGTGAGAAAAAAATAAATCTCTCATATTGGACGTTATTTAGATACTAGCATCAGGGCAGCGTGAATGGGGAACAGAGGATTTTGTCACCAAACGTGAAGGTTCTTAGAAGGTTTATGCTGCAGCATCTGTCAGCAGCTTTCTGCCTGGCATCTGCGGGTGACTGGCCTATTGCACAGTAATGTCAGTATTTGGGACTCTTGTTTGTGTGTGTGTATATGTTGTTGCTTGATGCATTAAGACTGGGTCGTGTACTGAAAACCCTCAGAAGGAAATAGATGAGCTGAAACTTGCTTCCTCCAGGGCTCTTCCTCATAACTCAGAAGCAGGCAAACCAAAATGGAGGTGTAATCCCTGGGAGATGAGCTTCCTTGGGCGCTTGTCAGTTTAGCAGGCTGGGTAATCCTCACTGTCATCAAGATTTGAGGATTAGCTGTGGTGAGGCTAGTTGGCTTTGACATTTCATTAGGGAAGTTTTCCATAGTTTTTCATCCTCAGTCTTGGTGCTGTGAAATATGGCTGATGTAGCTTTGTTATGCTTACACCTTCTAACATTTATGCAAGTCGATGCTGGGGCTGCAAACATCTTATCTTCTGAGGATTTTTTAAATCATTGCTTGTTTATGAAAGACTAACTGGGTCAAAGGCTAATTTTGGGAAGGATCCGCTTTCCCCAGTGCTAACCAATAAATTTTCATCTGGATATCGTAAGTTACCCAACCGTTATCTCCTGAAGAGGGGATAAAAGCAAACACCCTTTATCCTATAATCTGCAAATATTTTGAAAAGTGAACTGGAATATCAATAAAAGGGCTTATCATCAAAGTCTTGTGAGAACTCTTAAGGACTTTTATTTAGAAAGCAAAATGTTAAATTTAGAGACAAGAACTGTGCAGATGAGGAGGGAATATGTACAAGTGACAGCATTGTAAATTGTCTCAAGGGTTCAAGGGACCGGGGAAGGACGCTGTGTCCTGAAGTCACTCCTTTGCAGAGATGTCTCTGCTGATAAGTGCCAGTTGTTGTTCCTGGTGACAGTGATAGAGGGGGACAAGGCGAAGGATCACCCTGTGGGCTCCTGCAATGGCGAGCAGAAATGGGGATGTGGCCTGGTTTATTTATGAGGGCTGGATGTGCCCTCACTCTTCCAGTTGCTGCAGAGGACAGATCCGTGTCCTTGGTGCTTCAGTTGCTTTCCCCATTACCCTCTCCCTCTAGAGCCCCTTTTCAGGTGCCCCTTCTGAAGAGTTGCTGCTCTGAGAGCTGGGGCAGTGGGCCATGTGAGCCGTGGGCCATGTGAGCCGTGGGTTGTGTGAGCCGTGGGCCATGTGAGCCGTGGGTTGTGTGAGCTGTGGGTTGTGTGAGCCATGGGCTGTGTGAGCTGTGGGCTGTGGGCGCCAT
>NW_008236965.1:5131750-5135553 GCF_000691975.1 Corvus brachyrhynchos | reverse complement strand
AGCCGTGGGTTGTGTGATCTGTGGGTTGTGGGAGCCATGGGCTGTGTGAGCTGTGGGCTGTGTGAGCCATGAGCTGTGGGTTGTGTGAGCTGTGGGCTGTGTGAGCTGTGGGTTGTGTGAGCCGTGGGCCGTGTGAGCCGTGGGCTGTGTGAGCCAGCTGTGGAGAATGTGCTGCAGAGGCATCGCTCTGGGGACAGCCAGGTCACATCTGTGGCACAAGGCGTTAAAGGCAGGAATCAGCAGGGACACCAGGCTCCACTTTGTGGAGGGACATGGTTGTGCCTCTCTGGCCACGTTGCCTCCTCACTTCTGCCTCTCCTTCACTGGTGCTGTCTCACATCCTTTGCTTCCCTGTCAGCCTCCTGTCCCGTAGATATTGTTGATAATTGTGTGTGCTCTCTGGCACCTGAAATCCACCTTAATGTACTGCTTTGTACTTCTGTTGCAAAACCATGAGTAAAAGGCAAAGTTTAGTTTAAAATTATTTACCATGCACTACTCCAGCTGAAAAATATAAACAGTTAACGTAAGTGTTGGACTGTGTATCTTAGGGCTTCAGTGATTTATCCGTCAATTCTGTCATTGTAAACTGAAGGTGAAGTTACACCTTCATAAGTCTGGGATAACAAATGATTGAACTGAACTTCTGCTGGGTACTTCTGTTTGAATTACTTTCAGTGGGAGAAAAGGGTACAATCAGGAAAAACGTCCTGGGCTGGGCCCCTTGTAACTTCATGGGTTGGTTCAGAATAAATCAGCAGTTCCTGTAGCATGTATTCCTATGATCCAAAGAATGGAGAAAGGTTAAAAATGGAAGTCTGTGTGTGTGTATGTGCCCATGTGGACATATAGACATGTGCTGTTCCTGTAAAAAGTAAATATCAGTTCTGATTATCTTAATATTGATGTAGCAATTTAGAAATAGCTTTCCAAGAGAAGGTTTTTGCAGTGTTATATTTACCAGCATAATGAAATCAGACAACTTTTCAATCCATAAATCACAGTACAGTATTTGCCATTACAATTTTTATGCTTGTACTGAGCAAGCAACACTATCCAAAGAATTTTATTAAATCAAAATAATGAAATTGAAAATCTGTATTGACTCTTCTTTGGCTCTTTCATGTTCTTTTATGCTTTGACTTGGGAATATATTTTGTTTGTTTTTCAGACTCTATTTCCATAGTTACTTTATTTCTCAGGTTGAAGGCTGTCTGTCAAATCAACAACCTTGTGTCGTAAATCTCGGGATGCTCTTTATGGTGTTTACTGGCTGCAGCATAACACACATTTTCTAATAATCTTCACTATTGTGCTGATTTGAGAATTTGAAGCACAAAGTGGGTCCAAGCAGACCACAGGAATTAGTGGCTTCAAGGCAATGATAAGAAATTTCTTAATGGCTAAGTAAGAGACAACATAAATTTAAAGTTCATTTTTGGTCATCACAAGAAGTGCTATTACTTAGGAATGGCTTCAGTGTAATATTCTTTCCTTCTAGAAGGCAAACTGCAGGGGGATTTGTGTATGGGATTGACTACAGGCAGAAGGTAAAATATTTTTCTTCAAGAGCCTTAAACATTGTTCTCAATATATTTTCATTCCACACAAATGCAGCTCCTGCAATTTTAGCTGAGAACAGTTTTGCAGATCACACTGTGGAGATGCCCTGGGACTCCACTGCTGGCCAGTCACTTCGTTTGAGCATTCAGTCCAAATCAGACCTTCACAGCTGAATCGTGGAGAGCCCATGGAGGTCTGTAAAAGAGCATGGTTTGCCCAAGTACACCTGTTAACATGACCTGGTTTTCTGTGGTACGATCAAGACAAGCCTATTCTTTTCAAGCTTTCAGTTACAAAAATAGATCACTTCTTCCATTGTGGTCAGAAGAATTTTTCATCCATCTTTGGCAACTGTTTTAGAAACACAGTAGACATCTCTCAAGGAGTCTTAATTTCTGGAAGCTAAGGGCACTGAACAGCAACTCTTTATTTGTCCCTGCTTTCTCTATCTTCCCTAACAAATTCAGTTTTCCACCACCTCTACTTCTTGTGTTCTCTGCAGCTTCATTCATCTTTTCCCTTGAGCCAGCAGCTCTAGGTTTTCTTCCTCCATTCACCTCTTTGTCTTCCCTACATATTTTAATTTGGGGGGGCAGGAGGGGGGGGGTTGTTCGTTTGGGTTTTCTGTTTGGTTGGTTTTTTAATGCCCAGAACTCTGTGTCTTGTACTGTGCACCATCTCCATTTTTCACAGCAGTACAATGTGCACCCCCAGAATTGGATTCCCCAAACTCTGCTGATGCCACATTTCCATGTGCTACCACTTCCTTCCATTGCAGCTAATCCTAGGAATAAATCATGAAACATGTCAGCATAGTGGCCTTTCCTGGGAGGATGTGTGAAGTTTGAGATGAGTGGTGGTGTTCTGCTAGAAGGCGTTTGGTGACTGCTATCAAGTGGTCCTTTGATCTGGAGACAACTCAGAGGTCCTCACAGTTCTGTGATACAGATGTCAGAACTCTGCATTTTTCCCTCTCTTTTTGCTTCTTGCTTCAGGTTTTTGGGGCATGCTCTGGTCTCCGCAGGTGTCTGACCTGCTTGCAAAGGTATCTGCATCTCTGGGGTTGATCCAGTACAGCTCTCTGAAGCTGTTGCACCAAAATCCCAGCAAGGTGAATGTAGGGCTTCACAACATGCAGGACCTGATGTTAGGGCCAAATTTGTTTTTCAATAAGGACCAGCAGCAGACTTCCAAGGTACTTGTGGAGAAAATGGTTATGCCTCCTTGCACATACCCAAAGACAACATTTAATTTCTTCCTATAGCTCTACTTTTAAGGAAAGGGGTTCCAGTAATCTGAGATCATCTGAAGAATGGTGTGGCAACCTGATCTGGTAAATAGGCTGAAAAACACTTATGTTCAGATGCTAGTGCTCACTTACCAGCACAATGATTCTCTGGGTTAATAATAGCTCCCTTTTTTCTTCATTTATCCCCCAAATTTACTCTCTAACGGAAATCATGCCTGTCACATGTTTAAAACAGATTTTCTTCACTGTGCGTATGGAGGAAGGTAAAGGAAGTGATAAATCTCTAAAAAACATTATGATAAAATAAATCCTCTCTTACTAGGGGGTTAGGTATTGAGCTTTTTACTCTTTTGGGGTCTTGATCTATAGCTGGCCCTGCTGACTGCGATGACTTCTCCTGCAGCAGGACTTGAAGTGCCAGAAACTGTCCTCTTGCAGTCGCATGGGAACCCCAAAAACTGAAGCTGTGGATCACCATATCCAGTGAATAGCTGGTGTGCTGTCAATGAATAGATTGAAGGAACTGAAAAATAAAGAAAACAAACAAAAAGGAACCCCCAAAAAACTGGTAAAAATTGGCCATGTTTGAAAAAAACTAAGTAAAAACTTTGGGGTTTTGAGAATTTGTCTTTCCTTTTCTTGCCTTCAATAATCTGAAGAAAATCCATCACCCTTCCTACCTGCTTCTGTCACAAGAAATATTTTATACTTAGTTATTTCCCTCCATTAGCATCCGATCAATAACAGGATCAAACTGCCGACTACATGCTTGTTCCCTTCCTCCCCGTGTTGCTGCTGTTTGGATATGGGGAATAATTAACTGGGGATCAGAGTGATGCAGCTGCTGTAACCTAATGTTTCTGTCACACCAGTACCCTACTGATAGATGGGCAGGCAGTTGTTTGGCTTTTTGTCATGGAGACCGTGGGGCAGGTTGGGGCAGGTGCTGAACTTCCCATTCCACTCCGGTGCAGTGTCAGACGTCCTCTGG
>NW_008236965.1:5118443-5131597 GCF_000691975.1 Corvus brachyrhynchos | reverse complement strand
TCAGCAGCAGCAGTGATGGTTATCTCCCAGCCTGCCCTCGTCCCTTGACCAGAAGAAAGGGAAAAGAGGAGGAAGGCTTTTGTTCCTGCGGGACGAACCGCTCCAGCAGCAGCTGCAGGATGCAGAGCGGATGCTTTCTGCTTGCAGTCCTCCCTGTTCCGTGGCAGACAGGCTTCAGCTTAAATAAACCAGTATTCCATGAACCTTTGAAGTGCTCGTGTCTCCTGAGTCACTTCCCTGTCACTGATGAGCAGTGTGATGCTGAGGGATGTTGTCTTGCATCACACAGACATGCTCAGCCATTCAGGCCATTCAGCCTCCCACATCATTTCCCACGTGAGTGGCAGCTTTGTCTTTCCTCACCAACATCTTCCTTAGGGTATTTTCCAAGACAGTGGAAAAGCTAGGACCACTGAAAATGCACAGAGCCTGGTGCTACTTCTGGTCTCTGAACGTCCTTCCCTGCTTTCTCTCTGTGCAGATTATTTGCCTTAGTAAAAGGATCTGGGAGCAATGCCATCAAAACAGGTTGTCTTCTCTCCCGTCTTCTGTGACGGCCACTGCACAGAAAGAAGTGTCGCCTGTCAGGGCAAGCTGGCACGCACGCCAGCAGTGCTCCAAGTGGGCCAGACGGACTGCCACAATCAGGAATCATGTTCTTATTCTTGATTTTACATCATACAATTAAAATCCTAATGTTGTAATGCTCTGGGTTCTCTTTTCTCTACCTGAAATTGCCAATTACATGAAATAATTTGTGATGAGTCCAAAAACCCCCAAAAGCCTAAGCACCTTTTGAATGAAATTGCCTATGGGTCTATTTTCTTCTTGAATCAGTCCAAAGACTTTAATGTGATAATGTTGAGATCTTTACCCTCCAAACAATATAATTCTTTTGGTTTTAATTAAAGAATTTTTTCCTTTGCACTAGACTGATTCTAAACTGGCTTCATTAAATCTTCTTATGCTCTAAGTAGCAGTGACCCAGATAAACACATTTAAAAATGCAACTACTGAAACTACAGTATGTTGTCTTTGTAAGATGCAGCAAGAGAAAGACTAAAATAGTTCTATACATTTACAAGGGTAGCAAGTAGTAGTATATCTTTAAGAGCAGATTCATAGACCAATTTAAATTTTTCATATTACATACACAAATCTGTGTGAAATAAGTGTTGCTTAGTTTGGAGTCAGAAGCTTAAAACTCACAAAAAGGCCTATGAAAAAAATTGCTTTTTCTTTTTGTGGATGACCTTTTGCATCATGACAAGGCCTTTTGAAAAAAGAGGGGATAACTGTGTTTAAGAATGTATCATAACACAGCCACACAGTCAGGACCATATAGACAACCAGGATAAGGTTGCATTTCTGTTTTCCTTAGTGCCTGAATTTGCAGCTTCAGTGGCTTTTTGGTGTAAAGTCTGGGCTCTAGTCCCAGCCAAACCCACCTGGTACCCACCAGCCATGTAAAGCCAAGGTCTGGAGAAGACAGTGGTCCTTCACGGGCTGTATCAAGGATGCAGATGTTGCCAAAGGGCTTTGTTTAATGCTATATGGGTCAGCCCTTTCTAGGGTCGCAAAAATTGTTTGATGAAATAAGGGGATACATCTCTTTGTTCCAGATGCACATTTTGTGTGTCAGTGTGTGCCAAACGCTGCCCAGGATGCTTCAGTACCAACTTCACGCTGCTGTTGGAGTGTGCTCCAGCTACCTTGTTCAGATCTGATCGTACGTAAACACTGCTTCTCTGTGAGCAGATGTGACCAGAACTTCTCTGGTAACTGCTGCCCAAGTCATGAACAGCATGGAAGGAGTTGATGGAACTCAGGAGTGTTCAGACTCAGCTCTACGTGGTGGCAAGCACCCGTTCCTGTGGCTGCTGGATAGGGAGAGCTGGGCGCCAGCGGGTCAGCCTGTGGGGTGTCCCTCACACCCCATAACTTGGTGAAATGCAGACCTTTCCACCACTTTTGGTTTTGTGGGTTTTTTTAGACATTGGCGTCGGCTGTGTTTACACAAGGAAGAAATATACGCTATCGGGAACAATTGGATAATAAACAACCTTTAATTAGTGCTGAAGACACACAGGGACTTAATCCCTCAGTGCCTGTTTAGACAGCTAAACCCAAACATGTGCTGGCAGCTGGGTCCTGGAGAAACCTTCACCCAGAGCAGGGGCTGAATCGTCCTTAATCATTGTTAGGACTGGGCAGGGTTTACTGGGCATTAATTGTACTGGGTGATTTCGGATCTTCAAAGACCCACACCTCCCCCCCTTTATTTATTTTTGATAGCAGTATGCTCCCTTGCTTACTCTGCTTAGCATTAAGCTGTAAAATTGCTAATGTCAGACAAAAAGTCAATGGATTTTATTGATTCTTCATGCTTTTGCAGCATTCTGCGGGAGCCTTTCCACTGGACATGGAGGACGCCTGGGGGTGGCAAGATGGGTGTGCACTGGGACGCATTCACCATGGCTACATTCCATGTGAAGCTGTGGGTGCTGGCACTGACCTCACCAGTGAGGTCCATCCAAGGGCTGCCATCCCTTGAGATTACTGGAGTTAACCTGCACGAAGTATTTCCTGGAAAATGCTCCCTGTGAAGATGGCCCTTTCAGTTGCATGAGCCAGCCATGGAAATGCAAGTTGGTTGTTGCAGCCTGACCTGCCCTCCCCATGGGAAAAATTGTGGATGCTGAGTTCAGGGCAGCTCTGGTGCCTTCTTGTTGTGGAGCACATCTTGACAGAGTTTACCGTCACTATACCTGCCCTGGTGGCCACCGTCTCCAGTGCGGCCATGGCCAGCAGCTGTCTGCTCGGCTTCTTGAACTATGCACCATGCCACCTTTTCGGGGATGATTCAGTTGAGGTCATATAGGGTTTGTGCTCGCTGGGGGACAGCTGTCTCCTCTGGTTTGGTTTGTGCTGCCCAGATGTTTACCCAGCTTCACCAACAGTTTGGCACATGAGCACATCCATTGACAGGCAGTAAAAACAGCGGTTTTTCTTGGTTGCCGCCTTAGTTCTCAGGGCTTCTTTTGCAACCCCTGTAGTGGTGCGGCTTTTTCCTGCTGTGCATCTCATATTGCAGACGCCTCTGGTTTCCCTCAGCCACCATCCTGGGCAAAGACAGGCCAGCAGCAGCCCCTGGGAGCCCAGTGGCCTGGCACACACTGCCTTGGTACCTCACAGACCACCCATCCCTGCATGTGGGGTGCCTGGACAGGACAGCCCAGATGGAGCCATAGAGTTTCTTGGGGCAGTGTGGGACAGAGCCACATTTTCCATGCAGAGGACCTGAAAGGTGCAGCAGCCTTTCTGGTCAGTAGTGGCTTCGCCCCTTGAGCATGGGGCAAGTGCAGAGACTAGATGCTAACTATCCCACTGGAAAGGATGAGGGAGAGCTTTTGCAGGTGGCATCTGCCCACCTCCTTTGCCAACAGCAAGCTCTTCAATGAACATAGTTGTTTTCTTTAACACCCCACCAAGAAAATACTGAATGTTTTGTGCTTCTTGGGTGTTCTTGCTGTTTCTGTCTGCAAGGAAGGGTGTCATTTTTGTAGCCAAGCTTGCTACCAGCATAAGCATTTGCCTGAGGCAAGAGGAGCATGTGCCATTTCTCACAACTTACACAGGCTATAGGCAGTTTTTATTCCCTAAAATTACTATATAATTAAAATTACTTCCTCCTTGTTTGCTAATCTCCCAGGCTCTGTGTGCTTCTGTCAGGTACTTGGAGCTGCAGGAGCTGCAGTAGTTCAAGCCCTCAGTGTCCATCCCTGTTCCCCTGGTCATATCCAGTGCACTCACACTGAGACAGTGGGAGGGGGTCAGTCACCCTGGGTATGAGTTGCTTAAGAGCTGGCAGATGGGGATGGGGAGGTTGGACAGGCACAGGTGGCACCCCAAGGCTGTCTCTGTGTTCGAGGGGTATGTCTGGTGGCGGCCCTTTCCTAGTGGGAATAGGCATTGATGTTGGTGCCATCTCATTGTATACCCAGGCTGAGAGAGAAGGACCACGCACATCTCCTGTGGCATTGGTCCAGTGTGGGGTGGGGTCAGTGGGAAAAGCTGTTGCCTAAGGGAAGAGAGGACTCAGAATGGTTAAGCCATTGGGAAGAGCAATGCTATGGCATTCCCCACTCCATATAGTACAAGAAAATTCTTAGCTCCAGCTACATGAAAAATGTATCAGGAAAATATATCACTGCCTGAAACAGAATATACACAAAACAAGACAAAAGTGTGCTCAGACCCCCTTGCTCATAGCTGCCTCTCAAAAGGGCTTCTATGGGGCTGACCTTCCCTCCAGCCTGCTCTTAGTATTTGCATTAGTGCAGGAGACAAGGGGAAACAGCCTCAGGCCCTGTCCTCCTGTTATTACAAGGATAAGCTAGGACATGGTACAGCCATGGAGGTTTTTATTTGTGGGTTATTTGTTTGGCTTTCCTAAAGGGAGAGCCTGTGAGAAGTATGTTCTTCCCTATTAGAGCATCACCTTACATTTTCATGGCAGTCTGTTCTGTCTGCTGATGTGGCCTCAAGAATCAAAAAGATTGACAGCAAAAATAAATTTACTTCAGAACTGCACCAGTCTGAACCTGCTGGCAGGTTTGTTTGGGGTTTTTTCACTGTTGGTTTTGTTCTTCTTTATTTTTTATTTCCTTATCCTTGTTGTTGGTGGTAAGGGAATGAAGCTACACAGTCAACTTTCTTCCTTCATCGCCTATAATCCATGTACCAAAATTCAGTTCTTTGAAGAACTGTGTGAGGAATTAATGCCAGGCTGCAGCCCTGTGTGCCCTTACATGCTGGAGTGCAGGACCTCTTACATCCAGAGCTTCATTGCCATAGAGCATCATCACCTCTCCAAGAGAGCTGAGCTACAGTCGTGCTGTGAACTGTGTTGCTAGACTGCTTCCTGAGGCTGAGCTGAACAGCCAAATACAAAATCTCCCAGTCAGATTTATTGGAGCGGGCTGGTGACGTTCCCCAGAGGACTTACGATCTATGGTGATGGATGACACCGATGCATTAACGTAGTAGTCTTGTCTGGGAAAGATGTAATTGTCGTTCAGCACCCTGCAGTTTCCCTAAGTTTTTCTGAACATGTAATAGCACACATTGCAGCGGAAATTACTGGTGAAAAATGCTGCAGTAAATATGTCAGGGCCTCTATATCCTATGGCAGTGTGCTTCTCTTCTGAAACCACGCAGCCATCATTACGATAGGGGAGGTGATAATAACAAAATTTGGTATAGTGCACTCATCATGATATATGTTCTCTCCAAATGTTTGATGGAAAAGTATGGGCAGAACTGACCTTGTTTCTTCTTGTAATAAGCATCTGCAAAATATGTTCATGTTGACTTGTCCACAGAATCAGGAAAATGCTATTTACTTTTGCCTGCAATAGCAGCGCTCTTTTTACAGCACTGGTTGCCCTACCTGCACTTTGTGAAATACAGCCCTTTTCCTCTGAGTAGTCTGAGTCTGGACCCCTGAAGACAAAGAGCATTATTACTTTTTTGTGTAGTCTTGGCATAGTTTAGAATAGTCTCACCTCTGTGCATTGGGAGCAGTGTGTCAGTCAGAGCTCAGATGCCAAAGCAGCTGAGAAGACTGCTTTGAACTGTCTAGAGATCTTTGTTCATAGAGCATCAAATTAGTAAAATTCAGGCATAACATTCACACTTAGGCTGAGTAAGTGCTAGAAGTGCTCCAGCAGCAGAGAAACATGATGAAGAGGGAGGAGAAGGTACACTGGAGGAATGTACCCACAAGGAGTGGCCAGCAGCTATTCTGAAAGGGAAGGCAGCCCTGTGCCACCTCAGTAAGGGTATGTGTAGATGTATACCCACTCATCCTCATGAGTGATTGCAGTGGTAACTGGAATCCAGGCTGAGGTCTGTGCTTTGTGCTAATCATGTGCCAAAATTAGTGCTGCCCATTAGACCTCACAGTCAAGTGGATGAGGCAAAAGGCATGACAGAAGTGCTTGCTTGTATGCATGTGCATGTGGGACATTTATAGGCATTACAGGTAATGCAGTTTATTGCAATCTGTAATTGCAGAGAGAGAGAGACCTCAATAAATTCAAGAGACGGGCAATCACCAACCGTATGGAGTTTAACAAGGGCAAGTGCTGGATTCTGCACCTGGAACAGGGCAACCCTGGCTCTGTGCATAGACTGGGCAACGAGAGGCTGGAGAGCAGCTATGGAAAGGGACCTGGGGGTCCTGGTCAATGGCAAGTTGAACATGAGTCAGCTGTGCCCTGGCAGCCAGGAGGGTCAGCTGTGTCCTGGGGAACAACAGGCACAGCATCACCAGCCCAGCCAGGGAGGGGATTGTCCTGCTCTGCTCTGCACTGGGGCAGCCTCACCTTGAGTGCTGGGGGCACTTTTGGGCACCACAATATAAAAAAGACATTAAACTGTTAGAGAGTGTTCAAAGGAGGGCAACAAAGATGGTGAAGGGTCGGGAGGGGAAGCCATATGAGAAGCAGCTGAGGTCACTTGGTTTGTTCAGCCTGGAGGAGACTGAGGGGAGACCTCATTGTGGTCTTCAACATCCTGATGAGGGGAAGTGGAGGGGCAGGCACTGATCTCTTCACTCTTGTGACCAGTGTCAGGACCCAAGGGAATGGCATGAAGCTGAGTCAGGGGAGGTTTAGGTTGGATATCAGGAAAAAGTTCTTCACCCAGAGGGTGGTTGGGCACTGGAACAGGCTCCCCAGGGAAGTGGTCACAGCACCAACCCAGACAGAGTTCAAGAAGCATCTGGACAGTGCTCTCAGGCACATGGTGTGGCTCTTAGGGTGCCCTTTGCAGGGCTAGGAGCTGGACTTGATGATCCTGATGGGTCCTTTCCAGCTCAGTGTATTTTATGATTCTGTGATAACCTGGACTGGTTGACTGAACAGTGGTGCCCTCAGTGGCACTGAGATGCAACATGACATATTTTCAGTATTTTCTGTTATTTGCATACTACTTGTGGTCAGATCCATCTGTCAGAGGCATATTTCACAGTTCAGTCTAGGGGCTTCTAGGAGGGCAAAATTGGTCGTTGTTGAGAGGTTGTGAGGTTTTCTTGTTACATCCATCAGCACCATCATGCTGCAACTCATGCTGGTGTTATTTTGAATTCAGTCAGAATTCATCTGACATCTCATGCATCACGGCATGGTGGAGAGAAGAGGTCAATTCTCTTCACCTCGAAGTCAAACCAGGAAACACTTGGTAGAGATGCTGTGATGAAAGCATTTGTAAAATGATGTGAGATTCAAAAAAAAAATGCTGCATTTTTTATCACATCAGAGGTATCTTACATTTTTCTGCCTCTTTTAAACAAAATCCTTGCAGTGGTTAAAAATTTTGCAAGGATGAAAATAAGAGGCTTTTTTCTTGGAAGTTTTTTCCATCCACACATTATGAGATAGGGTGGTGCATGGTGCTTGAAATCTGCTGTGTGCATACTTTTTGCTGAGGATTAGTGCCATTGTGTAGCTGATGAAATGTTGGGCTTGGTTTGTAAAAGTGATGGGGAGGGAGAGAAGGAGGGTCAGTCTAATAAATCTGAAACTATGAGCATAAACTTGATTTTGAAGTGGCAAGCTGATGGAGCATTTGGTTACTCATGCTAGTGGGGAAGGACAGAGTATTAAATAGCCATAGTTTGCACAGAGGGAGGGAAGATTCCTCTCTCTTTTGGCTCCCCAGGCAGTACCCCAATACTCCTGCACCTTCGTGTCTGTCTTGTGTTCCCAAGTGAGACCCTGTCCCACAAGAGAAGATAAGCTGATGAGTCTGTTATTGATTGCCAGCTCTTCATCCCTAGATCTTGTAATTTGGGACAATATCTGTGTCATAAGAGCCATCATAGCTATGGGCAGCAGAAAGGGTTTATCCCTTTCAGCCCATGGCAGCAAGCTGGGTAGCACACATGTGTGGTTAATCACCTGCATGTCCTTACCCATGTTCTTAGGCAAGAGCGTTTTTATGTCACCAGAAAGGATCTGTGAGCTGAAAGGTTCCGTTTTTCACTTGGTTTTGGTTTCCTTCTCATTATTTATTTATTTAAGCCAGGCTATATAAGGACGATGAGAGGCTATGTGAAAATGTGCCTTTCAGTTGATTTAAGATGAGTTACAGAAGTGTTGGAATTTGCTATTCTAATCCCATGTCTTTATAATAAAGCTGAGGTTAGCCCTATTCTGGCCCTGTCTGCGCTAAGAAAAAGTGGGTTTTAACTGGAGCTGGTGTGCTGTAAGGAGTAGATGGGAAAGGGTTTGCAGTGAGTCTGAAGGGCAGGGTCTCTCAGGGCGCATGTGGTACTGGTCGCACCTCAGGTTGTTTACAGGGTTTGAGCTAGTGAAGCTGATTTACCCCTTGAGGAGGTAGTCTGGTGTGATTCACTTTTGTGGCTAGTTGGAAGACAGAGAAAGGAGTCAAAAGTGTGTTGTATAACAGGGAAAAGTCAGATATTTTGCCTGCAAAAGTGGCATAGCAGTTTAAGAACTGATTTTTAACTTTACCTCACTGATCTGTTGGCTGAGACCTGGTAACTAATCCGTGGCAGGGTCCCTGTCCCTCTTACCATGAGCAAGACAGATTCACATCAGCCAGAAGAGATGGGCAATGGATGGCAGCCTTTGCCACATTGATTCTCATCCGATGCTGGAGACGATCAAGTGAATGTGGTAAAAATATCTGTGCCTGGGATCAGTGGAGAGAGTCAGGACGAAACAGGGAGCCAAGTGTCTCAGAGCAGTGAACAAACCTCCACTGGGGAACTAATGAGGCTTTGAAGTAATTTCATTGATATCAAACTTGGAAATCCTTTTTAAGAACTGAGATGCTTTATGGGCTGTTTAATAAAGCACTTGACTGGGAAAGGAAGAAATATTTTATTAGGTTGACACTGAGTGCTTTTTGTTTCAGGTTTTGGGGGAAGCAGGGCTGGCAATTATGTTTAATTGGTATCCTTTTCCTCTTGTTATCATTGGTGTATTGATTGCTGGGAAAACAAAATGCCTGGGTTTTAAAATTTACTGTAAAGTAAGGGCTCTCTTGTTTGTTTTGTTTAGCCCTGTGTACTCAAACCCGCTCATTTTTCTTTGCTTTGCTGGCAAATATAATGTTTTGATTGAAAATGATACTAAATAATCAGTTAAATGGGATATTTAATGACAAGAAAAATTCTTTAAAATATTTTTTCCCGTAGGAAAATCATGCACTTCACTTTTTGAGCCTAAGAATGCTAGCATTAATCTGCCTTCTTCCTATGATCTTACTACAAAAGTAAATACATGGGTGCACAGCATGCGTGAAAGCCATGGAGGTTAAGGTATAGTAAATCTCAGGAGCTCTGATGCAAGACAGATCCCTAGAGTAAGTTTCCCCCATATAATTTTAATTTAGAGTTTCTTAGACTCATAGTCCACTGTCAGTTTGCCTTCCCTGTGGGAAGCTGACGTACTGTATGAGAAGAAAGGCTGGTAGATGAGAGTAGAGCAGGTGATACTGAGCAAGGCCTTTGTCACTGTGTCCCATAAGATCCTCACAGACACACAGCTGATGCAGGGGCTGGATGAACAGACAGTGGATTGGACACTGGCAGAACAGGCCCAGCAACACGAAGTCCAGTTGGGTTGGGGTGACTAGAGCTGTACTCCGAAGGTACTGGGTCCAGCCCTGCTCAGCCTCTTCGTTAATGATCTGGATGATGGGCACAGTGTACCTGCAGAAGTTTGCAGGTTGCACAAAACTGGCAGAAGTGGCTGATACATCAGAGGGTCGTGCTGCCTTCCAGAGGGACATCAACAGGCAGGAGAAATAAGCTGACAGGAGCCTTGGAAGTTTGCCAAAGAGAAGTGCAAAGCCCTGCACCTGGGGAAAAGCATCAGTATATGCCAGGGGCCACCCACCTGGAAAGCACCTCAGCAAGAAAGGACCCTGGTGTCCTGGTGGACACCGAAATGACCACGAGCCACAAAGATGATGGGCTAGAGTATGTCTCCTGGAGGAAGTTTTGGTTTTGAGAAGGTGCTGGTGAGAAGTTACTCCCCCAGGGCTATTCAGGCAGCACCTTCCCATGGTAGGTGCTCAGGGCTGGGCACTGACACATCTGTCTCAACACAGTGCTGCAGCTGCTGACGTCCCCATCCCAAGGACTGCCTCATGCTTTGAAGGAGACATCTGCACACTGCCAGTTCTATGGGGGAAAGCTGATTTAAACAGGTACTTCTACAGTCTTAAAAACAGTAAGTTGTCTTCCCAGTTTGAACAGAAACTGAGAGCACAAAAGCTGAACCAAGCCAGAAGCCCCAGCTGGGTTGAAGGGACATCATTGAACACGTGACTCAGCAGTAATTATGGCTGGCAAATTTATATTTGTCTTCCACGTGTCAGGTTTAATACATCAGATTTCCATGCACTGTCTCTACCTCAGAGTGTGTGTTCAGCTCACTGGAAGCTAAGCAAGTTGATGCCCTTCAGACATTTGTATACAATACCAAGGATAAAAACAACCTACCACCGTAAAGGTTTTATTTTCAGAAACTTGGTGAAAGGTTCCTCCGAGCATGACAGTTCAGAGACCCCAGGAACAGGCATATGCTGCAGATATGAGAGATTGAAGATTTGGGAATAGCAAGATCAATCTCAAACAATTTCAAGGTAGCCCTGTTTTTGTAGTGCTGGCTTACATGTAATAGTGTATATGGGTGTGAGCAGTGGTCATTTTGGAAGCAGAGCCCATCAGTTAAGTGTTACAACCAGTTAGTGAAATAATTTGTGAATGGAGTAGAAGGAGAGGGAAAAGGCATCCCAGAGTACAGCAGCAAGTGCCATCTCCCTTACACTTAGGGCATATCACAGTTTCCACTGCAGATGTAGGCGGTCTGTGAGGCTTTCAAACTGGGTATAAAAATTCACTGCAGGTTGAAATTTGTCAGGCAAATTTTCTATTCCTTCCACAGCATTTATTGTCTGTCTTGCATATATCGCCCTTGGGAGCGAAGGCACTGGTTTCAGGCCCATGACAAAATTTTTTTTTTCAATTGTTGTGATTTGTTTTTAAATGAGAAAAAATGGAGTTCTCTCTTCCCTGGAATGGATTGCTAACTACAAATTGTTGACAACAGCAATATAGTTAGCAAATATATGACTCTAATGTGCTCTTTGCAGGTGATTAGCCTGTGCAATAGGCAGACGGCCGTGGCATTTATTCAACTGAACTATTTAAAAGACCGAAGTACGATCAGTTAGTCAGGCTGCTGCATTTGAGAACGTCATGCTGTGTGCTGAAGCAGTGTATACATATTGTCCATGTCCCATCTATAACATGCCATTTTGCACTGCTGTAATGATTTCCTTGCTCTCTCATTTCCCCAGGGCTTAATAGCTTGGATGGGAGCCTTGACACAAATAGCTTTGCCTCTCAAAAGGATCCACAATGCAACAGTGGAAAATAAACCTGTTGCATGATTTGCATTGGAGCCTAATTTCTCTAGCATCTTTTGAAGTTGTCTGATGCGATGCTTATTTTAACTGCTCCTTGGCAGTAGTCAGCTCATCCTCCACGGTGTAGCTTCCATAGAGTAAGAAGTACCATGAGGCAGTGTGTAGGTGCATGGTGAACAGGAGACGTGTAGAGGGATGGGCAGCAAAGGCTGTGGGTGTAACTTTCATACTGGCAGCAGTACCCTTGTGCTGGAGTGAATCCTGCCCACCTTTCCAATGCCTTTCTCTCTTTGCCTTCAATCGATTTTGAATGGCACCTCCTAAATCTTTACAGGGTGGTGTTGGGTGTTTGAGTCAAGGGAATGAGGCAGAAGAAGGCAGGGCTAAACTGGGATGTTTCCCTGGTGCCCCTTGAGGAGACAGAGAAGTGCATGCCCAGTGATTCCCTTTTTGTGATGACCAAGCAGGGGTCATTGAGCCCCTTTTCCAGAGGCAGTGAGACTGCATTTAGTCTCAGCTGTGAGCTGGCAAGAGGGTGAAGGCCAGCTTGCCTTAAGAAATATCCTGTGGGTCTCCTCTGCTCTGCCTGCCCCACACCTTGGAGGGGTTCACCATCGGCCCGTTTCCAAGCAGAAGGGTGACAGGCCCCACTGGCCCGTGGTGTGTCTGCACCCAACTGACGTGTGTGGGGTATCAAAAACAGTACCAGAAATGGTGCAACATGGGAGAAGGCAATCTCACCACTAGCTGTGAGTTGATAACTGCTTTGCCCCTTGGTGCTTGAGGATTATATACTAAAAGCATACGTGGGGTGGCTAGGATTGTCAGTCCCAGGTGCCTGAATGAATAGGTAAATCAGTGGGAAATGTGACAGGCAAACATGCTGAAATCCTCTGTGGCTTGCACGTATGGGAGAGCCCACCTGTATGTTATTTGTGTAGTAATAGTTCCATGTATTTGGTATATGAAAGGTCACTTTATTCAAATACATTTTTTCTATTCTAGTAACAAAACACCAATAATAATACGGTAAAGCCTTTGTGTATGGCTGAAGCTATAGCGACCAAAATTTGTAGCATGGAAGATGATTTGTAGTTGGTTGGATCAGTGACATCAAGCAGCGAGTTTTGGGAAAACACTGAAGTCCACATCCAACCATAATTGTGTCCCCAAGCAGCTCCATTAAGTCAAGATTTTTAATTTTCTGTTTGTGACTCTGTTTATACTCAAGGGAAGCCCTGTTTTTCTAGGAGATACTGAGCCAGGCATCCCACAAAGGGGGCATCTAATCCTTTCCCATAGTGTGCGCAGTATAATTTGAGTTCTGTGTAGACACAAGGTACAAGCCATGGTACAGACAAGCAGGCAGAGCACAGGGAGAGCTGTGCTGCGGCCGCACAGGAAGGCACACAGCAGCCCTGAGAAAAATCTGTTGCACAGCCATCAGCAGGAGATTAAAAAAATAAGCTGGCGTTATCACTACCCTTTCAAGGCATTTGTGTATAGCTAAGATACCATTTCCTGTACAGTCACACACATCATTGCATAGTGCCATGAACTTAGCTCTTATCAGCACCCAGATGGGAAAGCTCGGGTTATTTACAGTAGGGCTTGTTTCAGTGTTTCAAGCTTCTTTTCAGTTAAAACAAACGGCAAATTAAATATAAAATAGGTAAGTAGGGAAA
>NW_008236965.1:5114678-5118424 GCF_000691975.1 Corvus brachyrhynchos | reverse complement strand
AAGTGAAATTGATTCTTCAGGATCGATGTATTGTAGGCAGAAAAAAGTTAAGGCACTTCCTCTAGATTATATTACCTTCTTTTATGTATATTAGATGCACAAAACTTACTTTAAAAACTGCGTAACTGAATAATTTATGTGTACTGAAGCAGCAATTTTAAAAGACCCCAAAAAACCCCCAAACCCCAGCACATGCTTCAGGTTGATTTTTATTACAGGAGAAGTATAATATAGCTATCACTGTTTATACCAATATTGAAAATTCACTTTCGTTTCAGTCACTTCCATGTGGATTTAGGGTTTTGTACTGTCTGCTATGTACACAGTATATAAAAAAGGAGTCCAGGAACTACAAAACACCTTTGGACAACTTCAATCTGTCTCTTGATCTCAGATCTTCAAAGTTTCCTCATCTGAGGCTTGGGGACTTGGATCCTTTTCACTCTGCCTGCTTACTGACCTTGATAATAGGTGATGAGTCTAACACGTGTTTAGCAGCCTTGGGATTCCCTCCCAAATGAAACTGAAAATAGCTTTACAGGAAGCAGGATCAAGTTGTGCTGGACTCCACTGTACCTGGCAGCCAGCTACTGCCAAGCTGCAGGCTGCGGGCAGGATCAGGAAATAATTTTAAGTATTTTTATAGATATATATATTTTTATATATATGGGGGGTTTTTTTTCTGTGGTGATGACATGCTCAAGAAGCAGGTGTACTGGAATTACAGAAAGGTCCTTCCCCATAGGAAAGGTGAGGGGGGAAAAAACCCACCCCAAAACCGTAAACCTGGGTAAAGGGCTGCACCTCACCTTTCTTGTCTCCTTCCTCTCACATGGTGGGGCCCTCCCAGAGGTAGTGACCTCGAGCCCAGCAAGGTATATTTACAGATCCCAGGCACATGTAGGATTCAGTGTGGAAAACAATATTTGACTATGCTTTAAAAAAAACCAGCCAAGCCTACAGGCATTTCTCCAAGGTGTCTGATGGTGATAGATGAGCTCTTCTTCCCCTCATCTCGCTATTTCCTCTGCCTCCAGCCCTGTCGCCTTTTAAAGCAGCAGTGGGGGGATTTTATTATGTTTTATACTTTCATCTTCAGTGGTGATCTGTCTCTCTCTCCATGGGTCCCTACACCATGCTAATCCCTCACATCTCTTACACAGCGTAATTTTCATCTTAATTTTTCTGTTTCTCAACATTAAATGGGTTTGCCAGGGGAACAGGGGGTCATTTCCTGTCCCCACCAAATCTTTAATTCTCTATGGAAACACCACAATCTCACACTTCTCAAGCAAACAGAAACATGGGGAAGA
Source organism: Corvus brachyrhynchos (assembly GCF_000691975.1). NCBI lineage: Eukaryota > Metazoa > Chordata > Aves > Passeriformes > Corvidae > Corvus > Corvus brachyrhynchos. Next base: position 5,117,111 of record NW_008236965.1, on the reverse strand, counting down.
GGCAGTGTCATGGGCAGAACACTCAGCTGTGCTGCAGCAGCTGGAGGAGCAAAGATGCTGGTGTGCACTACAGATACCAAGGGTTTAAAATGGTCAGTTGGAAAACAGGGAGGGAGAGATTATATAAGAACAGTAGAAAATGGCTTTTAATTCCTTAACAGAAATGACGATATCTGTTTCTTTCAGCTTAATCTGCTGAGCTGTCTCCTCATAGTCTTTATTTTTAGAAACAATTACTCTTCTTTTTTTCAAAACAACACTGGCCCAATGGTTTTCTTACTGATACTTGTCACTTTCTGAATAAGGAATTTGATTTTTGCTCCTGTTTTCAGTGCTTGGGCATCTCTGCCTTCCTGTAATCTATCTCAGGCAAGGCAGGAACAAAGGAAACAAACAAACAAAAAAACCAAACCCAACCCTATATTTGTGAATCTTTTCTGCAGAACATTTAATGAGATGGGAATTACCTGGAATTATTCTCCTTGAGCCAGCAGCAGGAGGGGAAAACAAATGACTCGTGTTTACTTTTAAAAATCCTTTTTAAGAACTCAAACGCGCCTGATAAATTGTTAGCATTTCACCCAACCAGCCTCTGCTATCAACTCCTGGCATTTCTGTAGGTAGTCCTGTGCTCGCCATAGTATCTCACTGCCAAATCCAGGGATTTACAGGTCTCAGGAGAGATTTAAGAGATTTCCCATTTCCTCGCCTTGGACATTTTTTAGCCTCTCTTTGTGAGGTTTTGGTTTTTCCCCTTTTCCTTGACCTCTTTGCAGGTTTGTTGGTCTTATAAACATCTCTGCCAGCAAATCATTTCTGTAAGGAGTTCTTTACATGCTCTTAGACACAGACACATCCTCAAGCTGGGACCCTTCACCCAGACAATTTCAGTTTCAGAGTGGTGCTGCCCTCCCTGTCATCTCCTGTCATCCCAGTGAGCCTGTGGGACATGGGGGAAGTGCCTTGCTCCCACGGGCCTGGGCAGCTGGGCAGTGGTGATGGCACATCATTTGCTCATAGGGAGTATGATTCAGACCTGTACAGGTGAAAAATGTACATTTGGGGTGCGCTGGTGCTTTCCCATGGTAACAGAGTTGAAACTGGACAAGTTTCCATGGTGATTATTACTATGGTAGGATTCTCTGCACACTTCGGGAGAGGCACGGGCAGCACCAGGTGAAGCAGCCAGGCATCAGCCAAAGTCTGCTGGCAGCAGCTCACAGGGGAGAAATTACTTATCCTTCTAAATAAATGGATGCATAGTGCCATTAATTTTCTGGGGTTTTGGGGGTTTTTTTCTGCAGGGGGAGGGAAGTGTTGATCTTTAAGGGAAACAGGCTGCATATTTCACCACGATCATGAAACCATCCCTGCCCTTTTTTTAATTGCCATTTGCTTGGTTGATATAAAGAGACGGGCTGTCAAAATAAATTTTAAGTTGTTTTGTTGGTTTGTTTGGTTTTTTTTTTTTTTTGTCAAGTCTTTAATGAATCAGGTGCCTGGTTCACATTACTGTCTCTATCCAGCCCTGTGGCAGGGTGAATGCTGGGGTTTGGATGGGTTTTGCTTTGCTGTTGCCTGACCATGCTCCTTTCTGATCCTGCTCACAGCAGTTTTTGGGATGAAAAAGGGACAAGCACTGAAGGGGAATCAAGCACCCTTCACCCATGGTTGAATATTTCTTGGCTGCAATATTTTGAGAAATGTTTGTTTCGGGGCTTCTGTTGAGTTAAAACAACATGCTGTCACTCAGCTCTGACATGCATTGTCATTATGTGAAGCTTTGTTTAAAAATGTGGGATGGGCATCCTGAGTCCTTGTTTCAGGCTGTGTACTGAGAGGTTTTTTGGCTGCAGGCAGTGCTTAAGGCCATTTAAATTATCTGTGTTTATGGCAAAATATAAGTTCCTCAAAATGCTTCGCACAACACTCAGGGCTGTATGTATATCCAGCATATCTGTATATATAGTACTCTGTATTATGGAGCCATTAGCTTGAAGTGTGGAAATGTTTAACAGCTTTTCTTTGGTGACGGGGGTCTTTTATAAAGGCAATTGCAAATATTATTTTAGGGACGAGATTTATGTGGTGCCTAAAATATATTTCTGGCTTCCAGGCCAAATTATGTCGGTGTTGATGCTCCTGGCAGTGTGGAGCCGCCGTGGGTCCCACTGACAGCAATGTAGAGGTGGTGCTGGCAGAGCCCAAGAAGCCCTGCAACATGGAGGAGCTGTACAAGGATGCCCCAAACCTGCCTATGGACGTCACCAACTCACCCTCGGCGATGGCAAACAACAAGCTGGAAAATGGGGTGGCCCAGCTGATCACAGCAGAGGCCTGGAACATCAACTCGGCCGACCTGATGAAGAAAGCCCTTTCCCCACTGGTGACAGTCCCTGCGCCCTCCATCCTGACGCCACCGGCCGACTCGCA
>NW_008236965.1:5097874-5113644 GCF_000691975.1 Corvus brachyrhynchos | reverse complement strand
AGGCGGGCAGGGCGGGCTGCGAGCCTAAGGCCGGCAACAACATCGAGATCGTCAGCACCTCGCAGACAGCCAAAGTCATCGTTTCCGTCAAGGATGCCGTGCCCACCATCTTCTGCGGCAAGATCAAGGGCCTGTCGGGGGTCTCCACCAAAAACTTTTCCTTCAAAAGGGACCTGCCCCAGGACTCGGTGCTGCAGTGCTACGATGTGAAGAGCCCGCCCGAGCCTCGGGACAGCGCCGAGGCCCTCAGGAAACCCGTCAAAAACAGGAGCGTAAAGCTAAAGAAAATTAACTCGCCGGAGATACATATTCTTCCAATCAAGAAGCAACGGCTGGCTGCCTTTTTTCCAAGAAAGTAAATTATGGGTTTTTAGAATTTTAAGATTATTATGAGAAGAAGAAGAAAAAAATAATAAAAAAGATGCACTTGGTTTTAAACTCATTTAAAACTTTAAACTATCTTTGTAAGTTATTTTTGGGGGAAGAGGGAGAGGATCAGATGTAGAGTCCCTATAAACTGGGTTGGTTTGGTTTTTTTCTCTTGTTTTCGGTTGTTTTTTTTTTTGTTATCAAATTTTGACTTTTCATGGGAAACTGAATAAAAAGCAACCTATTTTTCAAGCAGATTGCACATTTTGCAGCTTTAATGGAGTAATGGATGAGTCAGAGGGGTAAGAGCTATTTTCACTGCCATAAAGTGCTTTGATGATGTAACTCTTCATAACAGTCAGAATGGAAATTTCAAAATAAATGTTTGTACGTGCTAATTGGTTGCAGCATTCTTTTCTCATTTCCGAATCACTTTCAGTCTACAGAGAAGGTCATGCAAAAAATCTGTAAACTGTAAAGCGCTGGACCTGACTTACGATGAACGTAAAATGTTAATAGCAGGCTAAGAAAAATTATCTTGTCCTGCAGCAGTGTCAAGAGCACATCACAACAGCAGCTAACGATGCACCCAAATGAGCTACTGGAGGAGTGAGAGCGAGCGGTACAGCCTGTGCACACCCAGGACAGGTTCACTGCGAGAGACCCACAGGAAAGCATCTTAAGTAATGTTATCAGTCATTTAAAAGAGAAAAGCCTAAAAGTCAGGGGAATTCGGTTGCCAGGGGGCAGGAGGGGAGGAAGAATCACATATTTTTCCAGCCTGACTACAGCTATATGGAAAAGTTGTTTATTGTTAGTTTTCTAAGTTTCTTTGATGGCTGAAATCAATGCACGTAAAAGCAGAGCTGTGTAACTTTATCACTCGGCAGTGTACAAAGCCACCCACATAAATGGAAAAATGTGAGCATACAATTAAAAGTTCTGCTAGGTTATGGTTTTGCACTTGTCTATGGAAATGAGCTGCAGGTGCATTATTGTCTGTCAGCTTCGAAGTTCACACAGCTCACTGGTTAAAACAGATCCTGACAGAAGGACAAATGTGAGAGCAGGAGGACAATTCGTGGTGCCCACTGCCTTTTTTGTGGCTATACCTGTAGAAAACTTCTGTTACAATTTCAAATTAATGTTCCTGGCAGTGCTCCAGGACTGGCTAAGTAAAAAAGGCATTAGGTGGATACCATCACACACTAACTGTGCCTTCCTTTGCCTAGCTGCAGCCAACTTACTCCCAAGACTCCTCTTGGACATCTTTGGGAAGGTTTTTGCAGTTGTTCATACAATGAGAAGTTCCTCAAAGGAGCAGCTTCAGTGTCTCAAGTCTACTCGCACCCATAGGCACCAGTGTCATGCCAAAATCTTTTGCAATTTTTGATAGCAGCAGACACCAATTCACTATTTGGAAAATGAATTTGCACTAGGAGGTTAGGAAGGGCATGTTGTTTCTCTTTTCCTTGGCTGAAGGATCACTGCCTTCTAGCTTAAGACAAAAATGGAAGACTTCCATATAAGCATAGCACCACTTCTGTCAAACTCTTGCTTTTTAAGTTTTTTAAAAGCCTTTTATTTTTCCCTGAGGTGGCAGGACTGACAACATTCTGAAAAGCATAGTGCTGATGGATTCGTTAATGTTTAGTCATCTGACTGCATTTTTAAAAAATATCTTTTTTCTTAATTGAAAATACTCAGCTACTTTGTTTTTCTCCTTCCAAGAAACTGCTAATGAAATATGTCATGTGGTTATTGCAGTGCAGAGGCTAAAGATTTCAACGTCCCTTGGGATGGCCACCCCAGTTGTCACTGTCCCATCTATTTCAGCCTGCCCATTCTAGAGTGTCAAAAAACCTTCTGAAAATGTGAATTTTTCCTGGGGCTATACCAGAGTAAAACAAGGCAATCATAGCATTGGCTGCTGTCATTTTTATTTTGCAGCTGACAGAAGCAAGTTCAAAAGAAGTCTAATTTTTTTTTTTAAAGTGTTCCACACTGGTGGTTGCATCTGCTGCACCAATTGCCCAGTCCTTGCCATCCTTGTGTGAGTCATTCCCCACAGCATCCTCATCAGGCAGAGAGGGCATCCATCCACTGCTGCCCTCCTGCTGACCACAGGATACCTGGGACAGGCAGAGCAGCACCTGTTGGTGGCACTGGCTGCAGGTGCTCAGCTTTTCCCTCCTCTCCTTCATAGGCCTTTACTGGAAGCATCAGTGCTGAGGGTACCTCCCAGCCCACTCTGCACACAGCAGTCTGGTTTAACTGAATTTAGACCACAGGCTCCAGAAACCCTGACAACAAATTAGGCTAAATCAGCTTTATGACATTATAAACCCATACGAGCACTGTCAAAACACCCAATGCCTGGGGACAACAAATTGAGTTTAAAGCAAACTGGTACTGGTTGTAACAGTAGACCAGACCAGCAGACATGAGGCTGCATCTTGCCCCAGTCCCTTAGAGGAGTAACTGCAACCTCTTCCCTCTGAAGCAGGGCTGAGGAAAACCAGAGCAGGCTCCAATTATCCTAGCATCCCTCTCTGCCACTCCAGGACAGCCTCCCCAGCTTTGCAGGGCCAGAATGAGCAAGCTCCCTGGCACTGCTGGTTGCCACCAACATGCCCAGAGCCTGCGCCCGGGGGGGGAGCCACTCCCATAGGAATGGATAAGCAGAGCAGACTGGGCTCACTCACGCCGCTGCCTGGCTTTTCCCTTGCTTAATCTGCAGGGACAGGGGGGATATTCTCAGCAGCATCTTCCCAGAAGGCTTAGGGCAGCTCCCACTCCCTTACCCTGCTGCCATTTCATGCAATCCCAGCCTTCAAGGCTGTGCCATGGGAAGAGGAGCCACACACCAGCACCTCTCCTGCTGCTGAACTCTGTTGGGCAAATGATGCTAAGTAGGGACCGCTTGCCTCCCACCATCCGTCGTGTGTGAAGCACAAGTCCTACATCCCATCAGCATGGGGGAGAAGAAGCCATAGAACAAACTACTTAATTACACCAAGACTGAGCACTTTCACCTCCTCCTCCTCCTCGCCTTTAGCAGCAATTGCAGTTTTTGTATATTGGGCCATTAATTTTCCACAGGGCTACATTTTAACTGCTTCTGAAACTTGTGTACGAGAAGAAGGACGTGGAGCTGCACTCATGATATATGGAGCTTCCATTTCTGGTGGCTGTTAATGGAGACATTAATACCTCTAGTGAAGTTGAAGGGAAAGTCATTAAGCTGTAATGGTAGGAGGAAGACATTTTACGATGATGGGTATATACAAGGGGGAGAGAGAGAGGAGAGGGAGAGAGAAGCCGTGCCCTCAGGGGCACCCCTTGTTGGCTCCAGGCTTCGTGTGACTTGGACTTCAGGCAGGGACTCTTATTAGGGGGTGAGTGAGAGGGTAGAGGGTTGTGGGGGTGTGTTACCTTTCCCTTTGCTCTCTTCCCCCTGTCAGGCAGGGGCTTTGCAGGAATCCAGAAACTGAATCCACGGCAGGTAGAAGGGCTGCACATCTCAGATGTAGGCCATGGGACAGGGCAGCCTCGGGGGCAGGAGTGCTCAGATGTACCAGCTTTCCTACACAGGACAGCCCTTCCCCTGTGCTGCCTAAGGCACAGCTCCAGGACCAGGGGTGCACAGCTAAGGCTTCTGGACTTAGTTGTCAGCAAAATCAATTAATCCAAAAGAAGAATGAGCAGCTTCTCAGACAGGGAACTCATCTGGACTGGGCAGTTTCTAGGTTGGGAGAACACCAAGCAGTCGGGTAAGGCACAGATGACTGTAAGTGCAAGGAAAAGGTGTAGAATAGGGACAAGAAAGCAGGCAATGGAAGCTGAGACAAGATCCCCAGGCCTGTTAGCATTGCACCTTTATTGAAGTTAGCAAGCAGCCAGACAGAGAATGAAAGGGAGAAGCAAAGCGACAGCCCTTGGTCATGAGCTGATGACAGACAGAGAAAAGAAAGGTGTCAGCTCAAAGACAAGGCTTGGGCCACTCGGTGAGAGCGAGGAGAAAGGCACGCACTGAGCTCAGGGAGAGTAATGCTTTCTTGGGCTAAAGGCAGCCGAGAAGTGAGGCCTGGGGGAGACCATACATTAAACCACACATGCAGAGCACGCATGGCAGGGCAACCTTCCTGCTCCTGCTCCTGCTCCTGCTCCTGCTCCTGCTCCTGCTCCTGCTCCTGCTCCTGCTCCTGCCCTGACAGCAGGGGACACGGAAAAGAGGCAGCAAAACCATCCCAGCAGGAAGGTGAAGGGGAGCAGAAGAGCAAAGGTAGCTGGTTTTGCCTTTCCCAGGCCTGAGGTAATGTGTGTGACCTATGCTCTCCTACCACCCACGCTCCTGTCTGCTATAAAATTGATATGCCATGATGTCTCACAATCAGCGATCACTTTTTTAACAACTTCTACCCATTTTCTGCTCAGGCCTCCCAGAGCACTGGGATGATTACACCACCTTGCCCATCCCTGCAGAGGTTTGACCCATAGGGGCTCAAGGATCAGCTTCACACACTTGCACATGAAAGGTTTCAGGGGAAACCATTTGGCACAGAAGTGGCCACTGAGCATGGAAGGGAGCAAATCAGAGAAGTCTGTGCCCCTTCACTTGCACACAGGCAACTTGGGATCGTGATCTGACAACAGTAAGTGACTCGTTAACAGTTCTCATGAAGAATATTAGACAATGAAAACAGCATAAAACAACATTGCATAATATCCTGGTGCCAGATGTTTTCGTTTCTTTTTGTGCTCAAGTTTATAAAAACATGTTGAAGGGCTCAGTCAAGGACCTTATTTTCCTCTGGGGTCTGTTCCTGCCTTCCCAAAGGCAGACAGCCTGACACAGTGACATTAATGATGTTAATTTGTGCAATTTTCTTTTTTGACTCACCTTTCACTTTTTTCCCAACGCTTCCTCCTCCTCTTACTTAAAGTTGCATTTCTCTTAGACTATACTACATACCCTTGATGCTGAAGTTTTCAGTTCAGAGTACTCTGGGGCAGTACTACACACACAAGCAAATCTCATAATTTTAGTGCAGAAAATATATTTTCCACAGTTGTTAAAATCATGGTAATTGCAATCCTGTTAGGAAAATCTGTTCTGTTGTTGAACCATCTGAAACATTTCTTCATGTTTGAGTAGAAATATTACTAATCGTTAAAATATTTAGCATTGCTTTGTGCCCATATACCCCAAGCTCTGTTAGAATAATACCATAATATCCCAGTACTGAAATTATTAGGATTCTTCCAAACTGACATGAAAATTAAAAGAGCAAACAGCATGGTACAATCTAATCAAATATCTGGAAGGAAGGACTATTTCTACTTTTTTCCAAGTAGAACATAATTTTTCTCTGTTTGGAAGTGTGTTTCCAGTGGAGCGCTGGTAACAGACACATTGTATCCCTGCATCAGCCTGTCTCTCCCCCCTTGCTCCTGGGATTACTAATGTTCCTTAGCCCACAGCTGTTTCAAAACGGTCACATTTTTTGCATTGTTTCAATATCATCCTTCCCACCACATCTTCATCAACGGAGTTCCCATCTTTCTTTGCTTAGGAACAAAGATAGGCAATGTTTTGTCCTAGACTGGCATCTCACAGACCAAAAACAAAACAAGGAGGTCCTTCTTTGTGCAGCTTATGTACCCAAAGAAAACCCCTAAAAGTACCATCAATAAGCATGGGAAAGCTATTAATTTTTGAGGTTTCTGATACACAAGTAATTTCTTGCTTCTTGAGGAAAAAAAACCAAACCCAACCTACCTGCATTCAAAGTTACAAAGGTAACAAGTGGATTTTTTTTTTAACAAATGTTTCAAAATAAGTACTTTGGAAGCTTGGTCCACACAGCACAATCCAGCATAAGACAATATGTACCTGCCCTTCAGAGACCCTCCACAGCTCAGCCATGATGGCACAAAGCCCCCACACTCAAAGCCTGATGATGCATATGCCACACTCACCTAGAACCACCCATATTTGTCAGAGTGGGGTTAAAAAACACCAACAGAATATTTAAGTGCTTGTTGTCTGCTTTTTGCCACAGTATTCTGTGCAACAACAAAGATCTATGAAAGCACACATATTCTTTATGGATACACTTTTGGCTAGATATTCTGAACAACTGGACTTTAAAGTCAGACCTCTTGTGTGGTAGAGCATGGGACCTGGCCAACATTGCTTGGTTCCTGTAATGTGCACCTGAACATTTGCTTCTCAATGGCAACTAGGTCTTCCAATGAAGGACTCAAGTGAGAGGGTTGTTCGAGCTTATTTGCAACAAAGAGCACTTTAAGTGGGGAATTACCGCATGTGCTAAAGTTGAAATGGGTATTGAGACTCCCATGATAAAACTGGCTAATAAAATCAATAGTCAAGAAGTCTCTGTAAAGCAGATATTGGTATCTGGTCAGATCACTCATACCCTCAACTCCCATGGACTGAGAGTCTAGAAAATTATGATATCAAGAGATGAAGTTACATGAAGCCAAGCCCAAGCCTGTATTCCCAGGTTTTGGCTCCTCAGCTGCTCTGACTTTAAAAGAAATCATACCAAGAGTGAGTTGTTAGAAGCAGCTAAGAAACAACTTAAGGACAGAGAGTGCATGTCCCAAAAACTGGGTTGGGAATTACAAGGATTCAGCCCTTGTCTTCAGATAAAATCATGTCAAGATAAAAGACTTCCCATCCCTGACATGGTTCAAAATGTTTATTTCTAACTTTCCCCTTAAAAATCCCAGCACAACACGAACAGTCAAAGACACAAGTCATCTGTGAATCTGAAACAGTTTATCTTGATATATCCACCTGGTTTTCTCCTTCCTAATTTTCCATTACTTCATGTATTTTCCTTCCCATGTTTATTGCATGTAAACCCTATCACTCATCCCAGCCTTGCATTTCTGTTTTCTTTCAAAACATTTCAACTTTCCCCAACCTGTTCATTTCCTGTAGCTGAACACCACCCAGGCAATTACAATTACTGTATTATGGCGAATGCAAAGAGGTATGAAAGTATATGCACCCTTTTGCTGAGCTGGTCTCTTGAAAATAAATGAACAGGTGATAGTAGTCAGTTAAAAAAAAACCCAAGACAAACAAAAAAACCCCACCACAAACCAAGAAAAAAAACCCCAAACTAAAACCAACTAACCAACAAAATTTCCCCCCATACACATTATCCATTGAACCTAATAAACAATTATGTTCCAATATAATAAAATTACCTATCTACTACCTCACCCCTGAAGTACAAGCATAAACCAAGGGTAGAGTAAAACTGAGCATTTATTTATTAATTTCTCCCTCCCCACTATTTTGCTCATAAAAGCACAGGGATTAAAAAAAACAAAAAGAAGAAAAGCACTTTGTAGATCACACCTTGAGTAACACTGTGCAGATGAGAGGCATCTGTTCATAACAGTACCACATACATGCCCAGGCAAGAGCTGAAATCAGTAGCAATAGCTGGTACATACATCAGAGATAAAGCAAGCAAGCTGCAGAGTACTTCCCTTACTTTTCATAACATGCAGGAGTAGGAAACCCATGGAAAGATCCTTCCTTCAAAAGGGTCTTCAATAAGAGGAAACCTGTTCTACAGCAGTAGTCTGGAGAGTTGGCAGTTGAGGAAGAGTTCACACCTGCTTGAAAACCTCACTCTTGGAAATCTAGACAGCATTAGCGCAATTGCTTGGGGAGATAGAGTGTCTCCGTAACTACTGAATAAAACTAAATATGAGAAAGGGAAAAATTTAGTCAAGTCATGACCTCTTGCATTTGAACACCAGACTTTCTAAGGTGTGCCACCATTCATTTTGTTTTTTCCCACTTCCTTGCCAATTGCCTCAGTGTCCACCTGGAAGGGTAAATGAGTAGATGAGTCTTTGTCTTTCCAGTTCTGGACGTCAGAGCTGGGACAGCCAACGCAGGGTAATAGCAATTGTTGTGGTGGTTTTGTGGCATATTCGTTTTCTTCCAGCTGTCACAACTGGAAAGGAACCATTGGCAGAGAGGGTTTCTGCAGGCTTCAAGCTGTACATCTGTTCACACTTGTCTGTTCAGACAACATGGGATGCAATCCCCCCTTCCCCTTGTGCTGGCATCTGTTTGAAAGGGCTTTGATTTTGGATGCTAAAAAGTGAATCTCTGTGGATGAAAATGGCTTTGTGTATTTTAAAAAGAAAAGAAGTAGAGATGTGTAGCCTTTGCTATCAGCGCTAAACAGTTCCCCTGCAGATAATGAAAGCTGAAATAAAACTAGCAGTGGTCCACAAAGCCATAAGGAGAAGCAGCTTGTGTAGGACTCCTCAGTGTGTACAGCAGGACTGTGAGATTCTGGAGCTGATGGAAGCTAATTCTGATTCAAATGGGACAAATTACAGCTAATCAAAATTATCTGCTAGGACAGGGATGGATGATTATGCACGGAAGGAATTTAAAAGCCCACTGGATCACTGTAATGGCATATTTTAAGTACACACAGGACTCCAGTCATTACTACAGCCACAATAATGAGGATTTATTTAGAACAAACCATCAGAGAACAAAGTAGCAAAATACTTTGCTATTAAATAACCACCCAACCTATCTCTGCAGCTTTCACACTAAAAAGAAGATACATAAAATGTTATAGATAGATACAGTTGCGGACTCACAACACAGTGAGTTTACAACAGACTGTTCAGATTTTAACAAGTCTCAAAATCGCTCTGCATGACCTTTGAAACAACAGGAATACTGACAGTTGGGGGACACAATCCCAGGATTATGGGCTAGTTAGTAAGCTTTACAGAGCAAAAGATTATAATCAAGGCTCGAAAAAAAAGCAGCAATTATTTCACCACTGAAATGAGAACGAAATCAGCTTCTGCCTCCCTGCATCACTCTTAGGCACTTCCAAATGAGCACTTTTTACTCACTCCCACAGTTTTACATGTAACAAAAATAGAGAGGAGGAATATATGACCTTTGAAACTGATCTCAACGAGGTCTCTCTTTTTTCCTTTTTCCTCTTCAAGCCAAGCCAGTGTAACTCTACACAGCTTCAACTTGGCAGAAAGAGTGACAGAAGGATGAAGATGCTCATTACTTAGAAGAGGTTCACACTTCTTCATTCATTTTACTCTATTATGTAACTAGCTAGCCAATCAAAGAAAAAAATACTGCTATCATCCCCTTTTAAGATGTTTTTCTCTCCATGATCCTGCATTAAAATAGACAACACTCTATAGGTGACAAAAGGAAGACTGGGGAAAACTTGGGCCCACTGCTGAATGAGACGGGGTACCTCATTACATAGAACATGGAGAAGGCTGAAGTACTGAATACAAGTTTGCCTCAGTGTATCCGTATTTCAATTCTCTGAATTTCAACTTCAATTACAGGAAAGAAAAGCACAAAGAAACACTTATAAAACTTTTATCTGATCAGGTTAAAAGTTCAAGATTTTAGTCATCCCCACCCAGGGTTTCATTTTTCCCCTACAGAAATACTTGAGATACTCAAATTTAGGATTTTTGTATCATGTTCAGAGCTTACATAACCACATTCACAGACTCACACAAAACTGTCAGATCTACAGAGAAGGCTAACATTGCTTTTTGCAAATTATATCCCTGACTGCAGAGGAAGAAGAGTTTCTACAAATACGAGTAATCAGATCAACATCTTTGCACCTGTGTCTACCACCTGAAATAAAAAATAGTGTGTCTTTATCCAAAGCAACAAAAAAGGGGAAGATGCTCCATCCTTCAAGCCAACATTTATAACATAATTTGCTGTCTTTCACCGTCATTCCTACATATGTGTGAAAAAGTCCTACAATATGTATACTGCCACAGTCTACCCTCCTCCAGACTTCTTCAATTCCACTACTGCATAGGTGTTCTGCAAAAATAATTGTTAGAGCTGCTAGTCCTCCCAGGCAGCAGTATTTAATTTCCAATAGTCCTATGATGCACTGAGGAGTTATGGCACTGTCTTCCAAGATGACCAAAAGTTACAGAACCAGATAAACAGATGAATACATGTTGACAGAAAAGCAACTTGGAGAAACAAAGAGACTAAATCATATTGTCATCTATATCAAATAAACACCAAAAAAATACTAAGTATGTTCTGAGAGAGATCAGATGCAAAATGCCTCTGGACTATTGTCACTGCCAGCTTCCAATTTTCGTTATCTGCCTGTGACAGTTGTGAGGTTACCATTAACCCAATCCAAGTTCCTTCTCAGGCACAGGGTGATTGCTGCAAACAGCCACTGGAACAAGAGACTTCTGTATCACAGAAGTAAGAAAGCTTGAGGTGTACGAAGTTCAAACTTAATTGCCATTAACTGCTTTGAAAAAATATGTTGTGTCTTTATCTGAACACAGCACAAACAGTTTTTATCAGTCTCTTCCCCTCAGTGGTTATATGAGAATTCTGTAAGCTGTAAGTTGCAAAATGAGATATATAAAATGAAATAGTTGAATAACTAAACAAGTTTTTATTTTGAAAGCACAGAACAATCCAAGTTCAAACACTAATTGCTTCAGATGAACAATGTTGGAATGATCTTACCCTTTTCATTAAAACCTCCTTACATCAGATGTTTCCATGAACTGTCAAGAACTGCCAAATGCCAGGTAAGACAGCCACCCTTGCCTACGCAGAGAGCGCTCACACATCCACACGGCGTCAAACAGAACGGACAGTTACAACAATGAACAAACTGTTTTATTTTTCTTGCTAGATAAGAACGTCCCACTGAAAATAAAGAATAAAAAATATATTCTGCTGTAACACTCGGAGTGCTTGAATCTCACGCTACAGCACACGGCGAATTTCTGGTACAGCAACATCACAGTTATCTTTGTGCACATGGGTGCACAGAAAGCCTTGAACAAATATTTATACCCATAATAGTGCCATGTACAAAAATGTCATTCCATAAAGGCCAAACAGAAAATTTAAACATCTTTGTTTTTCTTATGCCAAGGGCAATGTAAAAAATGAAAACTGTTTTCAGTCAATTACTTCCACTTAAATTGTATGAGATCTTTTTATGCTGAAGAACCCAAATTCAGCATAATAAAGCATAGAAGAAGTAGTATACAATTATATATATGTATAAACAATATACTCAACATGTGGGGCATGATGTTTTCCTTAATATATAATTTTTGGTGTAACCATATGAAAGTTAAGTCAGTATTTTTCTAACAAAAAGAGAAAATATTCTGTTTCTTCAATCACTGCTCTGACCTTTTCTTACTATAAAGAGCATGCCTGTATTATTCATCTAAGCATACATGCACCACAAAAAGATATGCAAAACAAACCGATACAGATAAACTTTAGTGTCAAATGCCTAATGATGTAATAACAAAAACAATTTTCAGGGCCCAAATGACTTGCTGAATTGAAATTGCATTGCAGTCACTTAAAATAACACAATACTTGGACTTGTGAGTCACAAAATTCACTGTTTTCGAGCAGCATCTCTGCTGAAATCTGATGAGTATCAGTCTATGGGTAAAGAAAGGCATTTTCAAAAAAGTAATTTGTAAAAAATACATTTATACTATATGTTTTCATATAAAAAGGCATTAAGAAATATAATAAATCCTACCATTTTAGGACTACACCTTCCCTAACAAACAGTTTTTATCACTTGACTATTACATACAGTACATTCAGTTTCCTAAAAAGAAAGTGTATTTTCTTGTCCCTGATGTATTTTACAACTGGCAGTGACAACAAACTGTTTTATTATCACCACTCATTCTTGCAGCTTATACAAACAGCACCAATTTTACCCAAAAAAAGGTTTATCAGTTACATAGTAGCACTTCCTCACAGGAAATATAAACCCAAAACATTGGAACCAAACGTGTCTTTCCAAAAATATATCAGAATATATGGCTCAGAGTTAAGGGATGAATAACCAGGAGTATTGCATAGTACAGGGTCTTGCCTGTATGAATAAAGACACCTCTTGATTGTTTGTCACCTTCTGATTCCAAGAACAAATTAAACAGGTGCTAATGAAAGTAATACACAACTACATTTACTGGTAAAAAAAAACCAACAAGAAATTGTACAGTTCTCTCTGGCACAGTGCAAAGTACACATTAAAAAACTGAATATATATGTACAATGTGTATGTATATTTTTATATTTATATAGTATGTATTTCCCTGATACATACACGTGTACATGTAAAAAGCATGAACACACACATCTATGCCAAACTTAGCAAAAAGATGGAATGCTTAATATGTGGATGCATTGTTCCAGTGAAATCAGTCTGTCTCAGAAATGGCTGTTTATACAGCCAATATGACCTTCCATGAAACAGAAATATTTACTGCCTGCCTAAATTGACAATATATGGTACATTTGTCCTCATAACTTCCCAAAGGACTGATAATCACACTTTATAAAAGCTTATATTTGTATTAAGCCCTCTCTTCCATAACCCTTCCTCTCTTCTGAAAGACCAGAGTATTCATTACAGAGATGATTCTATTTTAAGATTTTCTTGCAATATAAAAGTTTACAGCCATCCCTGTAAAAATTTTTAACACCTGATGCTGGTTCAATTTATTATGTCCCTTTGGGATTCAGCTGTTTTGGTTCTGGATATGAACACGTTGGCTGAAGCCTGTAACAAAGAACACACTTTTCAGGATTCGGAGAGTGTTGTTACCACACCTGCCCACACCCAGTATGATCAATTGTCCCTCACCGCCAACTTTCTGTGAAACAATTTGCAAAAATACAAGAATGTAACACAAATCCCTACCCTCCCCTTCATCCTGAATGTCTCTTTTACATTTCAAGAGCACTTTCAAAAAATAAAGGTTTATATCAGCAAAAGTTTCAAATCAAGGCGATGGCTGTGAACCTGAGAGCTTGGTGTGATCCGAGCACACGTGTTTGTGGTATCCCCACTGGCTAGAACTTTCCTTGTTTAAGTCGTTCAATGTGGTAGCACAACTTCAGGGCAGGCCCCAGCTTCAGTCCCATATATTTCATTATCATATCACTCCTCAGTAAGAGTAGTGCCTTCCCATCAATTTCCTGCAGAAGGAAGAGTATAAACACAACAGGCAACTACTTTTAACAAGCTGCATGGTAAAACTGGAAAGTACATTACAGTTGTTTATACTGTAGTAAAAACATATCTACTATATATAAAACAGTAACTGTAACTTTGTATTTACAGATGACCACTGAAATTTAATTTGTTTTGGTATTTTTAATTTTTGATTAAGTATTTGAGATGTTAGAGAAAGAAAATGACAGTAAATAAAAGAAACTGACCAAACCAGCCCTCAGAATTAGAACCAACCAGGAAAAACCTAAATGGGTCAAGGGAAAAAAAAACCAGAAGCTGCAAAGGAAGGTCTGTGCAGTTAGAGATTAAATGATCCAAGCACTGAGGCCTTGCACTGAACCTTGAAAACAGCCGTGGGAGGATTTTGGCATGCGTGTGCAAACGGTCACACGGAGAAAGGGGCTGGATACCATCTAAATATGGTAAATTAGACAGATCTGTTTCCATGTTGAACCAGAGAGATTGTCAGGATCAAGACCAAGGACAACTTTGTCAGATTTCAACTGTCTGACTGAGAAGCTGCTGAAATATGACAGCCCTAAGCTCTTAGTACCATAGACAGGCAATTAGTTCCATAAAGCATTATAAAGAGAAACAGTCTTCCTTATTTTTTTAAGCAAAAATCTGACAAAACAAGTGACATCTACTGCTGTTATACAACTAAGAATAAAATAGAAGACAGGAATCTCCATTGAAAGTTATTTTGAGTTTTCCTTCTAATCCAGTTTACTCAGAGATTAAACTGTTAGGAGGAGCTGGTGCAGAACATGGGAGAAATACTACTAAAGAGAAAGCCTCTTTTTGGAGGGCCATATATGCAGTGAAATAAGAAAGCAGCTCTTTACTGAGCAACCTACCATAGAAAAGCACAGCAAGGAGGAGTAGAGGAGATCAAACCTAGCACAAACTGGTACAGTTTCTGTCTCCAAAGATAACATCTAGTCAGACCTATGAAACCCTACACACTGTTTTCCCAAACAGATTAATTAAATATTTCAGCTGCTTCTCTGAATTTTAGTATCAATGACCAAGTGTCTAGCTAACGATGGATAACATCATCTGTGCCTCAGGACATTAAGTCTCCAAAACAGGGGGACTAAATGCCCTGCACTGTACATGAGAATGCCATCCTCTCTAGAGTCACCAGGGATGACAGGGGTACTAAGGATGTTGGCCATGAGAACTTGGGCACTTCCAGGCTGGCATTATTTCATATACACTGGAAAGAGGTGTCTATTTACTTTAGTCTAGCAAGACTGAAAGAAAAAATACACTGCAGGAGGGGGTTTCAGGTGGAAAAGTAATTTTCAGCCTCTCCCTAATATATGAGGAGAGCCTACTCCCAGCTGCAAATAGACTGATAAGACATGAAAGTTGTATTTTAAGAGATTAACATGACACAATCTACTAGAATAGAATGGAGATGCATCATACATGTCTCCTAAAGAGTTCTGCATGTGGAGCCAGTGCCCGTGGATCAGCTTCTTTCACGAAACGCACTACTTCCTCTATTGACCAAGTGGAAGGATCCTTATTCAATATTCTTGAAGGTTCCCTTTTTAGTGAATTCAAATCCGGTCCAGTTGTGGAACTTGCAGCTTTTAATATAAAAATATTGTGAAAGGAAGAAGTATCACTAGTTTGTGCAGGGATAACACATTTCATTTCACATAAGACAATATTAGTTTATGGCATTTATTATGCATTGTTTGCAATGTATTAAAAGATGCTTTATTTTTCTTCTAATAATACTGAACTGTTCCTTTTGTCTTTAAATGCCTTCTATAACTGCAATACTTACAGCAGCATAAACATTAGCATTGTGACATACCTAGAGGAATTAGTTTGACTTGTACTTGGCTCCTGAGTCCCAAGATGCTATTAACTGGGAATGAGGCAAAGACAAGTGAAGCTGTGCAGACAGAGGGAGAGACAGTAGGAAACCCTATCCCTGTATTTCAGCAACATGGCAATATTTGGTAAGATGCTCAGGAAGTGAGATGTATATATCTATCCCTGTCTGGTCTGGCTTGCTGCAGGGTCCATCACAACAGCAAGAGGAAGCTGCAGCAGGAAAGACCCTCCCTGGCTTACACTACACTATTAGTAGTAACAGGCTTAAGTTCTGTATTTGCAGTTACATTAGCAAGCCTGATATGCTTGGCAACAGCACATTTCATTCCATATGCAAGCTTTCCAACGGCAAGGAACTTCTTTATTCATAACTTTGTGTGTTAATAGGAGCAGTTACATCTTCTGGAAGGTTTTGTAAAA
>NW_008236965.1:5092582-5097744 GCF_000691975.1 Corvus brachyrhynchos | reverse complement strand
ACAGCTGCTCCCAGCAGAGCTCAGGGACAGCCTGCGCAGGACTGGGGCTGAATTTGAGGTAGCAGTTGCTGGCTGGTGGGAATTTCTGTAATATGCAGCATTTCCTGAAGTACGGTACTCCGTGGAATTACGACAGGTTGGGTTTGACGGATTTACAGAATTAAGTGCAGAATCCGTAGAGTCCTCAGAAAATCGGTGTTCTTTGGAAGTGCTGTTTTCCTCTATAGGCAATGTTTCTGCTACACAAAAAGCAAGCATCAATGTGTTCAAAGTGATGGACATTAGACCTTTGTTATTTAAGGCCATGCTGCATTCTCTTGAAAGTACTGACAGATTGTAATCCTGTTAACAAATCTCCTGTGAGGCAACCACTGAGACTGAATGTTTGTCCCTTTTCCTCAACTAATCATTGGGCTCTTATCGTATTTTAAAACATTATTTTTTTAGCAAAAGATTTAATATGTCAAGTTTGAGACATTCTTCCATAAATCATTTCAGTTGTACTTACTGAATGCTATGAGCACAGAAATGACAGAGGAAATTTTTTTAAAAATAATATTGTCTGCTGTAAATATTGATACATCAAATAATTTTAGTCAAGCACTTTCATTGTTTTTTACACATATAATTAAAAAGCTAACCATTAATATTATGTAACATTTATTTTGCAAGATATTTTTAATACAAATAAAAAACTCATATTAACTAACAATTGTTGAATATGTTCTAAACAGCAGAGGGAGTCACTAACTTCATAAACAAAACAAGTGGACAATTATCATCTATGGACCCCAACAGGTTCAGACAGAGGTACCATTATTAAAAAAGGAAGAGGTTGCAGGCAAAGCCACAGAAGGCTGTGAGTGCCTGACATGGCACACTAATGTAACACGTTTTGACCACCCTGCTGTATCTACACACAATTCTTTGCCTAGGGCAGGGTTTCAGGGTCTCTAAGTGCAGACTCTGGAAAGTTAAAGATACAGGTAAATTACTGAACCCATGGAGCGAGTAAAAAAAATAAATATATGAAGTCTCAGGGAGGGAGTATAACAATATTCTAGTTCTTACACCTTTTCAGCTAATTTATACTCTACAAAAGACAAACAACATCCACTCAGAAGACTTGTGAACTTTTAAAGTCTGTCAATGCTGATTCTAAGCCACGTGAGTGGAGTCCAGCGTGTCCCTTTCCCTGTGCCATGAGACAGGAGCCAGGTTTGCTCGATTACTGAAAATTCCACTCCTGTTCAACCCAATTCAGGACTGTTTGGGAGAAGCATGCCATGTGAGGGGAAAAAAAAACCCCAAATCAACAGGAACACCACTTCATTCTCTAGCAATCATAGATACTCCCCTCCATTTGCATCAGGCCAATATCTAGCATGAGAAAGAAGTTGGAAGCATGATGTACAAATCTGTATGAAACAAATGCTGCTTTGGCAGGAGAGTTAAGAGCTGGAAAAATATAGCTAACAGGTTCACAGAAGTGTAAGCCCCACACTACCATCTTGAAAATTACTCTAGTGAAGTTATAAAACATATGCTAGTGATGCAGCATATTCTTTGGAATAAGAACTGTTATGTTCTGCAAAACAAGTTCCTGAAATAAGCTTTTTACTACCCTTCTTATATGAAAACTCTCAAGAATTTTTTGGGCAAAGGCCCAATTAAAACCAAAGGAAGAGAATTTTCCTAAAAAACCCAGTGAGCTTCTCAAGCATACTTTCAACTTGCTTCATGAGGTCTCAGGTTCTCTTTCTGAATCCTGTTTAAAGTGTAGCACAGTGAACAACTATTACACGTATTTTGACCTTCAAACAGCATAATCCTGAAAGGGAATTAAAGGCACTCAGAGAGCCAGCTCCCTACTTAGTGAATTCAGTAAGGCAAGACCACAGAATCACAGAATGGAACCACAGAATCATTTCAGCTGGAAAAGACGATGAAGATCATTGTTAACCCAGCACCACCATGTTCACCACTAAGCCACATCTACATACCCCCAGGGCTGGTGACTCAACCCTGGGCAGCCTGTTCCAATGCTTGACAAGCTTTTCAGTGAAGAAATTTTTCCTAATACCCAATTTAAACTTCTCCATGTGCAACTTGAGGCCATTTCCTCTTGTCCTATCACTTGGGAGAAGATATGAATCCCCACCTCCCAGTAACCTCCTTTCACATAACTGTAGAGAGCAATAAGGTGAAAGGAGGTGAGCACTTCCACCAGCTCCCTCAGTACTCCCGGGTAGACCCTATATGGTCCCAGAGACTTGTGCATGTCTTAAGTGCTGACCATTTTCCCTTTGACTGTGGGGCCTTAAATCTGCTTCCCATCCCTACCTTCCAGTTCAGGAGGCTGGGTACATGGAGAACAACTGATCTTAGGACTAAAGACGGAGGAAAAGGAGGAATGAAGTACATGAAGTACTTCGAACAGCCTTCCTCAAACTTTGTCATTTTGTTTCGTCCCACATCCAATAAAGGCTTGAGATTCTCCTTAGCCCTCCCCTGATTGCTGAGAAAAATGGAACAAAAATTTTCTTGTCTTTCATGGCAGTAGCCAGGTTAAGTTCTATTTGAGCTCGAACCCTTCTAGTTTTTGCCTTGAATAACCTAATGGCATCCTTGTAGTACTTCTGATTTTCCTGCCCCTTCTTCAAAAGGTCCTTTTTCTTCCTGAGTTCCAACCAAACCTCTCTGTTCAGCCAGGACAGTCTTCTTCCCTGCAAGCTTGTCTTTCAGCATGTGACAGCCTGCTCCTGGTACATTTAAGATTTCCTTCTTGAAGAATGTCCAGCCTTCCTGGACTCCTTATCTGCAAGGTGATGTAACATCTTTTACTAAATTTGATAATCATAGAATAAAGAAGCTTTTATGGATACAAGTCCTTCTCTTTCATATAAATAACTTTCAAAATAACCACTGCAAAACTTGGTAGTTTGTCAGACCTGAATCACAAACGTTATATACCCTACAGTAAACACTAGGTTTGGGAAAGATCAACTCTACTTTTTTCCCCCATGATATCAGCATTTGAATTTATCTTACTGTAAACTAAACTCATATACACAAGGTGGAAAAGCTGGCATATTTCCCATCATGTTTTAGGATAGGCTTTCTGTTCAGCAGCTATAGTATCCAGTCCACCTTCCATTCCATCCATCCAGCTTCTCTACAAACAAAATGCAGCAAAATTGGCATCCAGAAAATGGAGCATTGCAATCCATGGAGTGACATAGTTCGCCTACCTCAGCATTCTGAGCAGTTGTGAATAACAGAGGTATGCAAAGAGATGGGAGATTCTACTGCAGAATGCCTGACCTCTGGGGAGATTAATGAAAGGCCAGTAAGAGGCCTTAAGTTTCAAATGTAGGGATGACAGCAGACTGTTTAGGCTCTCAAGGCCTTAGCAGGAACTGGATGTTTTGTTTTCTTGAGGCTCTTCTGGGAATTAGAAGCCAGTTGTTCTGTCTCATACAATAACAAAATGATGTAATTGGACACAGTAGTAGGAACACTCTGTTTCCAGGGGAAGGGAGTCTGAGTTATTTCCCACTCCCTCCTCCTTTATCTTTCATAACTTTAAGAAGAAACTGTTAGTGAGCAAGAAAGGCAGCAAAATCTGCAAAGCATATTCCTGAGCAGATCAGAAGGAAAACAAGCTGTTTGAAAGACCATTTCCCACAATTACTCCATTTTGCCTTCAAATGATATTTCAAAACAACTATTTTAAGACAACTGTGTCTCAGTGGAAGCAGAACTTTTTGGGGGCAGATCTTTCTTGTTAACCAACCCAAAACTGACCGCTACAAAACTGCCTCCAGATTTTCAGCAGAGGACATTGCCCTAATGGGAAACACACAACACTAGAGAACACTTTGCCTCTTAAAATGCACAGAGCACAAATTCAAACCTCTGAAACCATGGAAAAACACTTATTTTAATTATTTATTATTCATGTAACTGCATTTTACATGGAAATCTTAAAGTGTATTTTAAAGGGTACACAGAGTCCATCTGTAAAAGATCCAGTAGCAAACAAGGAATAAAAACCAGCATGTGCACTCATGTTTACTTGAGTAGGATTTCTTACAAGCAAGATAATGCAGATCTACTTAAACATTTGTTTTGCTCCAAATGAAACAACTTCATCTGAGCGTTATTAAGTGCTCCACACTTATTAAGTTAGTACCAGAAATCTGACTTAGGTGTACAATATATCTCTGGAATTAAGCCAGTGCTTCTTTTGTGAAGACACAGAAGTCAATAATCAATGAATAACTGTGTATAATAACAGCCACAGGAAATATAAAGATTTGAATATGTTATATATACACAAAATAATAAGATGCATAATTTTAAATAAGCTATCATTTGGAACATTTTAATTTTACATCCTTTTCTGCTTTAACTGTAGTCTTACGGCTTTTTAATATGCACAGAGGAGATATCCTGTCCCCACTCATGGTAATAGATATAAAATCATTTCAAGATCACAAAAAAGAAGAAAGAAAAAAGAAGCAAAAAATAACTTATCTCCATCATACTTCACAAAAGCCATTGGAAATTATGTACAAACATCTTGCTGCAAGAGAAAGTATGTATCAGATGGGATAAGTCATCTGATACTGATATCATCAACTTAGCATGTCTTAACCAATTAAGTAGAAAATACTCAACCATTTTGCTGTGTCTCTCTCACTGACATTTAAACCTAGATGCTTTACTTCACATCTGAGGCAAACAAAGACTAGATGTGCTCAGTTACTGCAGCTGAGCTGCAGCACAGGAAAAAGTGTTATTTATCTGTGAAATACAGCAACCTAAGAGCGAGCTGCCACAGGGAGTCCACACTGCTCCTCTGGCCACAGCCACCTTCCATTCAACTCTTCCCTGTGCTCATCCGAGTCCACAGAGAGTCACTCCAGAGAAGTAAACCAAGACTCTTTACCAGAATGTTTTCTGTGCTTTTGCTCACTGCTTCAGCTCACCAACCAGCCATGGAAAGGGAGCAGGGGGTGGGCTAGGACTCACTGCAGGGACAAGGAGGCAAGGAATGCACAACTTCCACTGGCAGCTAGCCATAAACTCAGCTGAATTGTATCATCAAGCTGCACCCTTACTTGATGAACCCAGCCTAGAGTTAAGAGTCGCTTCCA
>NW_008236965.1:5086523-5092556 GCF_000691975.1 Corvus brachyrhynchos | reverse complement strand
TGTTCCCTGTGTGCCTGAGCCCCTTCACAGAAAAGGCTGCAGGTTTAGGAGAAGCACTGCTGGAACTTGCAGTAGATCTTCCTTAAGTGCAAAATCTGTGCCAGTGATCAATAATTAACAGACTTCCACCCTGACCTGTCAAAGGCTAGAGACAAACCAGACAGATATGTTGTACTCAGTCCTTTTTGACTGGAAATACTAAAACCATAAATAATCCTCATATATAATTCTGACATAACGTAATTACCTTCAGATGGATGAGCATCGTTTCTGGGAAGCTTAGGGGAAAGAGGAGCAGTGTATGATGGAGAGTCCTGAGAGTATCGTTTAGCACTCCTGTTTTCAGGTATTTCTTCTTTGGCTGTGAAGAGGAGAAGTCACTGCCTATTATTCTAGCATAAAGCTGCTCATGGGCAAAGTCCAGAGACAGAAGCAAAGACAGACATCAGCCATTCACCAGGTTAGAGTCCCATTTCTTGCGTCACACAGACTCAGTCACTTCAACACAAAATTTCAAAGTTGAATTACCTTGACCCTGTCTACTTTCCTGAATAGCTAAAACTAAGAACTTTCATATGATAGATAGAATTATAAACAAAATTTCTCCATTGGAAAGAGGAAAAAAAAATTTTCTACAGCAGCACCCAGAACAGACTCAGCTATCAAACAGTTGTGAGGAAGCTTCATTCCCAGTATAAAACTCCTGGAATTGTCTTGACAACAAGGCTATCTCAGCTGTCACTCCTGGTGACTCGTGACCAGGGACTTGTAACACCAGGTCCTACAAACAACCTGTCAGAAGATCTTGGGCAAGTAATTTCATCTCCTCTTCGCTCTATGTTCCTGGTGCAGCAAAAGTATTGGACTCATAAAAAATTTCACAACCAGCCAATTTCCCAAGTCTTTCTACTAGATAACTGGACTGTACATAGTAGAATGCAAAACTTTTCAAGCCACCCCTAAATGAGGTGAAAAGAGAAAGAAAAGACCTTTTACTTGTGTTGGATGGGTTAGACTGAATTCCCTTTCAGGGCAAGTCCTTTCTCACAGACAGCAAGCATCTTTTGGTAAGTTTAATTTATGAGCTGAGCATAAATTTAACAGATGAAATGTGAAGTTTTGAACTTGTCTTTTTAGTGGTATCACAGTGGTAAAGTACATATATTTTCTGGCTTGCCTACAGGGAGAAGTTTACTGAACAAAATTATTTCTGCACATGTGGTATGACCTATCCATTACTGTCAAAGCACTTCCACACTGGAACCAATTCACTAAGAACTGAAGTGTATTCATTTCAAGCAATTCACATCACAGAAAGACAGACTAAAAAGTTGCATTTCATAAAGCCGCCACATTTCTCAAAAATATCAGCACTTGAAAATAACAAGTGATTAACAGTACCTGGCTTATTCCTATCGTATTCCATAGGACTATGTGCACATCCCATGTAAGGGCTGAAAGGCTGGCTACTGAAGAGATTATCACACTGCAGACTGTGGCAGACTTTCTCCAAGAAGCGCAGGACAAACGATGCACTGTTTACAGAAGGAAGATTGATGGCATGCTTTTCCCCATCAAAGGAAGCTGTGAATAAGAAGAGTATGTCAAACACACCCAAGCATACTATCATGAAGTATAGTAAAATACCATCATTAACTTACAGGAGAAGACATCCAGACTTGATTTAAACCATATAAGACATGAGATGAGTAAATAATCATTCTGATAGTTTAAAAACTTTATATCCAAAAGACTGACTTTACCTTCCATTGGATCCATGTCAGTTTAAATTTGCTCTATAGGAACTTGTTTCAATAAAATAATTTTGGATTCACACCAGTATAACAAAACTTAAAACTACTCCCTCACCACCAAAACTTTATGTGGAATTTCCATTGCTTATAAAGCAGCAAACTCTCCACCACCTATTTGCAGGAGATAGAACAAAAAAGACCCTTTACAATACTTGCTAAAAAAAACCAAACAAACCCCCCCCCCCATCAACAAAAAGCCCAAACAGTTATTTAAAAAAAAAAAAAAAACCAAACCTGAAGAAACAAAAAAAACAATTTTAGGGGTTTTTTTTCTCAGTTTCTAACTGAATGGAGAGTACTTGTGGTAAGGTGCTGGCATCCATTACCATTGAAATTCTGACTCAGAAACTGTTTTGCCATTTGCTATTTTATCACTAGAGAAATCTATCCTGCTGTCAACACTACAGTGGTCAAGCTCCCATTTATTTCAACAGGAGTTAGGTGGCAGAGATACCACAGCAGCCACAAATGGATCTGTTGTCTTTTAAACTGAGTGATTACAAAGAGCCTGGACATGTGCCTATGTCTTTTCCTTGTTGACCTCTTTCCTTGCCTCTCAAACAGTGTGGCAGCTGAGGATATTTTTCTTTTTTGTGAAAATTAGTAAGGTTTGGAAAAGATTCAATACTACAGATACCTGGATAAATAATTACCATTACATCAGCTGAAACTTTTAGTTACTTGTGATTAGAAAGACTTTAGAACAAAGCAGGAACAAACTTGTAACTTAAGCTTAGGGCTGAAAAGAAGTGGCATGAACACCAGGTTTATGCATCAATTTGTCTTTTTGGTTTTCAGCCTGTCATGCAGCTTTCTGTTAACTTATGTTGTTAACATAAGTTTTCAAATGATAAGCAGAGCTTTAAAGGATCACATTTTGTTGGTAGCAGATGCTAAAAAAAAAAAAAAAACAGCCAGAAATGACAAGAAAGCCTTTATTCACAGATCTGAATTAAGGAATATTTCCATATTGTGTTACAAAAGAGACAGATAATATACACAAAACCAAAGAAAATGCCTAAGTTGAGCATATTTTAGGCTTCCTTAGGAAATCTGAAGTGTCAATTACTTACACTGTTGATGTAAGGAAGTTTCTGATTAGAGTTAATGTGAGTTAACCAGCCAGCATCAACAACAGTGTGCTGCCTCTCCCATCTGTTTTCATGACAGACTGACCAGGGCAAGTGCTTGAAGTTTAAGAGTCCAAAGTGTTTAAGGACCAAAGTGCTTCCATGGTCTATTAGGTTTTTTCCAGGCTCCAATGTCCAAATGAAATGCTAATGATTAACAGTCCCACATGTGGCTCAGACACAAGGTCCTCTACATCCTGTTTGGGGAAGGGGTCTCCAAAGGCAAATTTTTGCTTGGAACTCAACCAGTTCTGGAGAGCAAATGGGCTGTGAGACCTAGCATGGCCTGACCTCCTGACAAATTTACTGCGAGGTAGTAGTCAGCTACAGCAGAAATTTAAAATGCTTTATAATAGCCTTATGGATCTTCCTATATGGCCTTTGAGGAAATGACTTACTCTATACCCCTTAATTTCTCATTTAGAAAAGCCATTGAAAAGAACAATGTTATTTAAGAATTGTCAGGAGGATAAAGCAAGAAACAGCTGAGGTGTTGTGACTGCCCCAGCAAAACATTCCATGAGAAAAATCCACAAATAAAGATTCAGTGCAAACACAGCTCCCCTGTGTTAACACCTGAGAGCAACCATACAAACTCCAGCCAATCCATAGGCTCAGCTGTCTACTCTGCTTGGGAACAGCATAAGCATCTTCCCAGATAAATGCTAGGGGAAAAAAAAAAAAGTAGTACCTCCAAGGTGCCATAACATCAACCTTTAACGATATATGAACAGGGACTGGAGCTTGCATGTGCTACCCCAGCCCTCAGGATGAAGAGTCATACTCATTTCTTCACTTTCCATTCTTTAAGTATGTTTTACATACCAGGTTCAAACTGGGAGAAAGACTGAGAACTAAACTATGAGAGAAATGTATTTTTCTGATAGTGACAAAACTCACCCAAGAGTCTGATTTTAATTCTGTGCTTGAGAAAATTTATCTGAGCCTCAATCTATTTCATCCCACCAAACACCACAGTCTCTGTGCTACAAGGAGAAAAAAGGGGCTGGCACCACCACCACTAGTGAGCTTGCTAATCAGGCCTTTAATTTCCTTTCAGTTATATTTTACTGAATTGAAACCTTATCCATTAAGCAAAAATAAAATGGTTTGTGCCTCTGTTTGAGAAAGAAAAGATGGAAAAATCCTAAATTTAATTTTATTCAAAACAATTATTTTCTTTGGCAGCTGAACCAAAAGAACCCACTAAATATTCCATGTATTCTAGTGAGATTATTTTATCCATGTCTTCATCAGCACACAGTTTCCTCCTATGGCAGGTATAATACTTTCTGTAAAAGCATCAGTTCACAAAAGACTTGGATTTCTTTGCTTATTCTCTGCCACAACATTTTTTTTCTTGACAGTCTAAAAAAAATCCAAACAAAACCTGAACAAGCCACCTCCCAAACCCACTTTAAAACAAGAAGGCTACAAGAAAATTTAATTCTGTAATTCCTTATTTTATTCTCTTGTTGCTTCCCTCTTTTTCCTTACTATTCACGTGCACAGCTAGATGTAATGTGCTACATTAATCTAAGTCATATTTTATGCTTCACAAGATTTATGACATACAAATTTTTGATAAAATGACAGGGAGTGTTTGCTCAGCCACTTTTCAGCTACCTGTTTGACAAGCCAAGGAGAAGCAAGAGCTCAAGAACACTAGAAACCCACTGGGACCTCGTGGCTCACTATCAGCAGGACCAGGACACTGCTTCTGGAGCAGCCCACATCGCCAGGTTCCTCAAATCCAGAATACAGGCCTTGGGGTGCAGCCAGGTGCAGAACAGTAATTCCTTTTTTGCACAGAATTTTTGAACACAAACAAGCCACAGCTACATAAGGAATCTGAAATTTCTCTCTCCTGTTTGAAGTTATTATTTTCAATTACTCAGTCACAGCCCAGAGATGCCACTGGCCTGTGATTTAGCCCTTCATGATAAACAGTCACAAACAGAATACTGGCAATGAACATCTCAGTGCATTTTGCTCTAGAAAACTGACTTACCTGAAACACAAGCAAGGCATTAATAATATACCAAATGTTCATATATATTGTAAAAATAAAGCAGTACCAGTTTCAAAACCACATATATACGATGCCATTACACAGCAGAGAAGCAGCATCCATTTTGTGCACAAACTCAGGGGGATGCCTAAGCAAGGCTTACTGTAGTTCTGCCATACCCAGGTTGGGGTGCTGCTTTTTAAATGCAGTTAGCAACATCTTTATGCATACTTAATTGAACCTCTATTCCACTAATCATCTTTCACATCTGGTGTTAATGTAAAGAGATTAAAGTAATGCCAAGTCTTTTACTGCCACTGATGGAATTACGAATTGATGTGCTCACTGTTACATATAGAGTATTTCCTAGCCTAGAAGGAAAAAAATGTCAAGCAGCAGCTATTCAGATTGAGACACAGAGATAATTTATCTACAGACCTGCCACCAATGTCTAGTAGAAATAAATCCATTCCATAGTAGGTGACATAGGTGGAAGAACAGTGAACTAAGATACTGCTGCAGTTCTGGGGAATGGGGTAAGGGAAGCAGCAGCAACATCAACATGTGGAATCACTTGCCTGGAAGCTAAACAGATTAGTTTGAGACTTGTCACCCACTTGGTTAATGCTTTAAGAACAAAAACACCATGCATGGATAAGATTATGCGAATGACTTGAATATTTCACTTGTAGTGAGTTTATTTGACAAATGTTTGGCTACAGCTGCTAAATGAGGTGTACAAGCTCTACTTAGTGTAAGAAACTAACTGCATTGTGCATTTGTTTTAAACACTACTATTGCTAAATTTTAATTTAAAGAATTGTTCAAATCACTCTGGACTCAGAGTAAGATAAATCATATATCATCAATGTTCACACCTGCATTTACACAGCTACGAAAGTGATACAAATTCATCGCAGCTACTTCAGTTCTTCTGCTCTACCTCAAGTCCACCAAGTAAAGAAACAAAAGAAACAGAGCATCTTCACATACCAGTTATCATTTCCCCTCCATGATGGCCAGATTTCAGAAATCCAAAGACTGTTTTGGCTTGATAGGCACAATCCACACAAGCCTG
>NW_008236965.1:5042209-5086498 GCF_000691975.1 Corvus brachyrhynchos | reverse complement strand
TTGTTCACATAAACACACACTGAAAAGGTACAAGCCATATTTACTGCCAAGGAACCAAGACATGTTTCCAAGTTAGAACTGCAAAACTGCCATTTTAGTTTTAATCCTGCAGAAAAGATACACTGGTCAACTCAAGAAGCTGAGCATGCACACATACTTTCAGAGCATGCAGAAAGTGCTCTTCTGCCAAGGTTCTCCTGCCTGAATCCTAAACTCACTTTTTTTCTGCTTTCTGAAGCCCTCTTCTACCTCACTAATGTAACAAAGCTGACATGATCTGTGCTTGTGTTTTGACTAATCTCTGCTCATACACTAGTTCCAACAAAGTACAAATTACTGTCAGGTACTCTAAACTACTAAGTCACAATTCTACAAAGCTGGCCTTACCAAGTTACTGCCTAAATTTTTTCCTATTTGAGAAGCTGCAACAAAGAGAACCCTATGTTATATACCTGCCACTGATGCTCATTCTGAAGCACCCATATGGCACTAACATATTCATCACACAGATCATGACACACAGAGCAGCTACTGTAGGCCTGTGGCTTCAGAAGACCCGAACCCCTCACACAGGATTTCCACACTGCAATGTGGTCTTGTCTGCTAAATAAACACTTCTTTACAAACACCGTAAGGTGGTTTAAAGTTTAGCACAAAAGAATCATACAGGACTTTGGTAACTACTTTTTAAAGAGACAATGTGAAAGTGTCTTCCATAACAAATGCCAAGGCAGAAAACCACGGGAAACGTGTAATTGATGATTTTTTTTTTCTTGTTCATCCTGGCTGCCACATGACCAAGAATGCACCCAAGACATTATTACAGCTTAATGAAAAAATGTGCCTCTGTGGTGATTAAGCAATCTAAACATTCTATTACACAAAAGACTGACATATTTTCTGACCTGTAGTTTTATTTGGGTTTAGATAAAAACCCTGAACTTTTAAATATGAAGTATTTCTACAAGATTTTAATGATGTAATGTCTGTGCATATCTGTTTACTCTCTGATGTCTGCAAATTGAAGGAAACTTATTTGTACAAATGATCAAAGCTACAAATCAACAATAATAGTATGGCATTTTCTGTCTGGGCTCAACAACAACTGCCTTGCAAAACATTTAATTTCCAAGGAAAAAGGTACATGTTTTCCCCTTGTCCATGACTGAAACTGGGCATGGGAAGAGCCTGACAACTTCTGTTGTAAAAACAGGTTTTAAATGTAAAAAAGCACCCCGAGCAAAATTACTGTAATTTATGGAGCTTTCAGAAAGTTCTGAGATTTCAGCTGACAATATACGATTGTTTCACTATAGGGTTACGCGTTCCTCAATGGGTTAGTTCATTTACTAGCTTATTTCTTTTCTGCCAACCATTTTCAAGACACATTTCATTATATTTAGGGGAAAAAAAAAAAAGCAAATGTGAGGAAAGGAATATATCCCCTCTGATTGCCTTTACTGGGTTTTAAGAGTTGTTTTTCATATAAGGCTATATAAAGATAAAATCTCCATTTTTTTATATTACAGTACAGCTTGCATGATATCAGAATATTACATGGGCTTTTAGCTACATCTATTCCCATTTCATACATTAAGGACTGGGACAGACATAAAAGAACTGTACAGTTTCCTTCTTCACACAGGAACAAACTGCCAGGTCTAGCAGATCTATCAAAAGTCCCTGTGCCCCAGAACTTATTGCTATAATGTGGGCATCAAAATACTAGTTCTGAAAAGTAACTCTGGCTCCTACAAATATCTTTAAAAAATAAGGCAGTTGAATAATGATTTACAGTAATAAGTTTGCAGCACATTCTCCATAAAATGAAACTGCTTGACATGGAAGCCATTTCACACACTTTTTTTGCTTTGTCTTTTACCTGTGGATGTAACTGCTGTAGTTGCACCAGACAAACTGGTTCCATCTTTAAGTATCTGCATAGTGCCATTGTCCCCCTCAGGAGACGACTGAGGAGAAGGAGATGTAGGAGCCAGTTGCTCTGGCAAGACTTTTTTCTGTTAAGAGAAATAAAAACAGAGTCAAATGTTTAATGTTTTTATAGGAGTCTGCACAACCTTTCTGCTATCAGTTACCACCTTAACGAATGTGTGTGGTTCCTTACTAGAAAAGCACCACACACAGCAGAGAAGGGAAAGTTCAGGAAAGGAAGACCAGAAACTGTCAGTTTGCAGTTACAGCTACTTTAGTAATGCAGTGGAAGACAACTGACTTACAAAAGAACCCACCTTTACCTAAAAAGTGGGAAAAGAAAGAGCTTTATATACTAATTCATGACTCTTCTAAAAATCTTAGGAAGAGGTGTTTTGGATTATTTTCCTGTTCATGCCCTTCCATCTAGGTTTATCACAACTCAAATAAGTTAGTTGGGCTGTGTATGGATAGCCATAAAAAACCTAAGTCACATCTAGGTGTCAGCATTACAGTGCACCTGTATTTTCCCTCAGCCTGTTTCAAAGGAGTTGAAATTCCCAAGTAACCACTCCCGGGAATTTTCAGGTGCTTCATGCAAGGTATCAAACAAGCCTGTAGTTACAATCCAGTCATGCTGGTTGCCAAAACCTTTTGTTTTCCCAAAGCAAACTTATTTGCAGCTTATCATATGACAGATAACCAGAGTTCAGACCACAGCGATTTAGAAATTGGTCCACGTGCATTACCTTCTTCACCTGAGGAAAAGAGAATTTTGTTGTAATTTGGTTTGGACTGGGGTTTAGAAAAGAGATGTGGACATGGAAGACATTTCACAGAATCACAGAATATGCTGAGCTGGAAGGGATGCACAAGGATCATGGAGTCCAGCTCCTGGCCCTGCACCAGACATCCCTAAGAGCCACACCATGTGGCTGAGAGCATTGTCCAAACACTTCTCAAGCTCTGTGAGACTTGATGCTGTGATCACTTCCCTGGCGAGCCTGTTCCAGTGCTTCACCTCTGGGTGAAGAATCTTTTCCTGATACCCAACCTAAACCTTCTCTGACACAACTTCAGGCCATTCCCTTGGGTCCTGTCACTGGTCACCAGAGATCAGTGATGTGTTTTGACATACTATGAAAATACACCAAAATAAAAGAAATAATAAATTGGAGTTCATCACTTTTCCCTTCACCACTTGTTCTTTGCATGAGAACAGATTACATTCTGACTCTTTTACCTAGCAAAAATTAGGAATATAAGAGATTACCCAAGGTCTGGACACTGCTGAATGCAGCAAAGACTTGTGGTCATGTGGTAAGGATTTACTGTTAAAACTGACATATAGTGAAATAAAAATTCAGCCAACTTGCTAAGGAAGGCTAAGCCCTCTTCCATTTAGCAGTATTTATCCTTTACACTTTTAGAAGCAGCCTATTTTCCAAGTAATGTATTGAAAACCATGTAGAAAGGAATCTGAATATATACCTTCCTAAAAGAAGCAGTGCTTGACTT
Organism: Corvus brachyrhynchos; assembly: GCF_000691975.1. Lineage (NCBI taxonomy): Eukaryota > Metazoa > Chordata > Aves > Passeriformes > Corvidae > Corvus > Corvus brachyrhynchos. Next base: position 5,083,048 of record NW_008236965.1, on the reverse strand, counting down.
CTTCACAACACCTAGAAAGAAAAAATTAACTTTCTTCTGAAATCCAGGGCACTTTAAAGAAAAATTCTGTGCCACTTACAGTTTGAAGAATATACATATGGCTGGAGAAAGTACTTGACAATATGGCACTGTGTGGGATCACCATGAACATAAGGAATGGACTGCCAAGGCTTGGCACTGCATTGTGAATGAGATGAGGTGGCACAGGTTAGACACAGAACCAAGCAGTGATGTATTACTTGTCAGGAATTGCTCATTTATCTTAACACTGGGTGACAGAAAGGTCTCCATCCTTAATATAGAGAACAAAAATGCACTTGGGAAGATTGAGCTTTTGATCTGAAGTCCAACATTCCTGAAGGCCCCCTGTAGCAGGGATTCTTGCGGTGGGGAGGGCAATTTTCTCTCACAACACTGACAAAAATGGGTGGTTAAGGGAAAATATGAGGAAATGGGGAAAAATGTAGGCATGAAAACAAAATACAAACACTAAACTAAGAGGAACCATCCATTTTCCACACCAATGCACACACATGGTGAGACTAGCCGGCTGCTTCCTACCTTCTCCCTCAGAAGGGAATATAGCACGTTATGCTGGCTCAGCTGAGGCTCTCATTTGCAACCCCACAGTGACGGGCAGCCAGCTGCAAGCTCAGAGCCATGTTGTTTCATGAGACAGGCCACATTTCCAGCAGGGCTGGGCACAGTGTAAAGAATGTACTTAGATTGTCCAGCAGGTCTGGCTGTGGCTGGCTGGCCCCTGCCATCTGGGTGTCTGCCTGCAGAGAGCAGGGCTCACAGCTTGTATCACCAGGACAACTTCACCAGCTTCACCCTCACGCTTAAAAACTTTTTGTGGGGTTGAATTTAGGACTGGTACCCACACTCAGACCAAGGGGTTTCCTCAAGAAATGCTGAAAGGAATTCTTTCCACTGTTATGTAAAGTGTACTTTTAAAATATACTGAAAGAGACGTACAGAGGTTTCTTCTTTATTACGAAAGAGTAAAAACATACAGTGCAAGCTGTGAGAAACAAATGAAAAACAAAATCCAACATGCATCTCATACTTACAGAGCTTAGAAAAAATTTTAAATAAAGGAGAAAAATTATGCAACAGCTCAACATTTCTAGCTGTATAATAAAAGTTAATATCTACACAATGATAAACATTGCAGCATAACAAACCTGAAGGGGCAAAGAAATTCAAACAACTCTGTAGAGAAACAGGCATAGACCAGTGTCCCTAAATACATCACATAGCCACCACACTTGAAGCACAATTATTTAGTGCAAAATTTGGAGGGGTGGGTTTTTTTTGATCAGTCTTTGGGGTGGGTGGAAGAAAAACAGCACTTTCAAGCCTCTAGGCACCCACCACTTGCATATTTGTATATGTACTGCAAGGTGTACAGGCTGTACAGCTGTACTTCATGTCAGACACACCCTGTCTGTGCAGAACTCCCACAAAGCCCCATTTCCTCTCTTTACCCTTATGCTAGCAGGTGTAATAGTCCAAAGAAAAGTTTGCACATATGTATAACATCTTCGCAATTTAACCACTTACCAAAGCAACAACAGCCTTCTGTGAATTGTCAAAAGGAGCTAATTTTTCAAGTTTTTAATGCTAAAGTTAATGAAGTAAAAATTCCAAATTAGATCTATCAAACCTAGATTTTGCAAAAACTAACTCTCTGTTGCCTGGTGTCACAAAGGAAATCAGGAGTGCACAGAGGTACCTCAGATTTGCTGCCTCAGGACAGGGAAGGTCAGCAGTAACACCCATTCCCCAGAAAGTCCCCCCAAGCACCTCACACAAACCAGGTGTCAAATGTAGTGCTCCAAGCAGACACTTTCAGACACCCAGGGCCCAGAAGCCTCTTTTAATGGCAAGGTGCCTCCAACTACTGTTTCAAAATATAGATAAAACTTCTCAATTTCTTTTTAATGAGAGATAGAGGGCAAAATTCTTACATGCAAGTGCACATCCTGCCACACCTGAGTAAGACCTTAAGATATGACAGTCCTGTGTTCAATGCTGTCCTTTAAAGCCCCCTCCAGAGTTATGAGGAACACCCCACCCACCAGCTAACCCTGGATAGGAGCACCTTTCTCCTCTTTAATCTGTGTTGCTGTGCATTTTTATACACCAAGTAAGAGAGAAACAAAACTGAAGACCAATTCCATCTGTGGCCTACCAGTTTGGATGTCTGACTGGAAGAGGCAGGCAGCAGAGAAGAGTGCTCAGCTTTCAATTTATGGTCCCCAAAATAATTTATCTTGTGATCATCATTTCCACAAAGTGCTGCTTCCAGTTTCATACTAGAGCTTCTGGCTATGCTCTAATAATGTTATTTCACGAGCACTTTACACTGATCAGCATGATCACTGAAGGGAAAATTCCCACCTTGCCATTACTCCACCTCTTCCCATGCATCACTAGCAACAGATCCCACAGCCCACACTGATACAGACTGGAGGAGAAAAGCCCCCAACCTTCTACTTTTTGATTCTTGTGGAGAAGAAAGGGGAATGAACACAAAAAAAAAAAAAAACAAAAAACGCCACAAAAAAGCACTGCCGCCCACCTCCTCACTAGTGCTAATGCAAAGGAGGAAGGGCACAAGGACAGACACAAATTGCCTGAGGAAAGACACTGCAGGATTGCTACTCCTCCTGAACAGCACAGAATTGAGGAGAAAAGCCCCCAACCTTCTACTTTTTGATTCTTGTGGAGAAGAAAGGGGAATGAACACAAAAAAAAAAAAAAAAACAAAAAACGCCAGAAAAAAGCACTGCCGCCCACCTCCTCACTAGTGCTAATGCAAAGGAGGAAGGGCACAAGGACAGACACAAATTGCCTGAGGAAAGACACTGCAGGATTGCTACTCCTCCTGAACAGCCTGCTGTGCATGAGCGAGCCTCAGAAAATAGACTGTACTTCCATGGCAATCCAAACTGCCCTAAGTCTGCCCTGCTGTGATCCTATTCTTCCTTGCAGCAGCTGTAGCATTTGTGCTTTTTTGGGGTGGAGCACACAAAGAAGGAAGTAAGAGGGATGGTTGCTGTGCCAGTTGTCTACCAGTTAAGCTCCCTGAACTGGCTCACTCTGAGACTGCTCATCCACCAATGTTGGTGTCAGTGGCAGCGGGAAGGGGGGACAGCAGTGCCAATGTGTACCTGACTGAACAGTTCCACCAGAGCTGAAGCTGGAGGCAGGTGCCAACACTCCAGGTCTGATTCAGCTTGGCGGAGACAAAGGCAGAAAGGATCATGCCTTTCAGACCAGGGCAGAATTAGGCCCACACCTAGAGAAAAAGAAGCTTCCTGCTCCATGCTAGTAGCACCTCCATATTAGGAGGTATCCATGAGATTCATTTGGCAAATCCAGCTGTATGCTTAAGATGCCTAAATTAGCAATAAGGCCCTCACTGTTTTTAATTCTTTATTTCTAAACCTGAAAAAAACCCCAAAAAACCACAAGCTATGTATATGGTTCAGTAACAAACTAACCCAAACTAAGAAGCTTAAAGGCTTCCCTGGCTCTCTGTTTCAGAATAGCATTTTTCAACACCAATTACTCACCCATAAATAAAACAGTAATCTTGTTTGGGAATAAAATAATCCACAGGATCTTATACTAAAATATTCCAGAAGAGCTATTCTAAATTTTTTCTTGCAATCAGTTGCTGAAAACAGTAAAGCCCTGAAGGCTGAAGAGAGAAAATTAAGTAATAATAATAATAAAAAAATCTCACTACAAAATTTTGCAATACAAAGTAAAGTAGTAGATAAGGACTAACCTTTTTTCCAGGTTTTAAACTTTTTTTCCTTGTTTTAAGATTTTCAGTATGAGAGGTGCTTTTTGTCAGGGGAATATTTTTAGGAGACCTGCCCTTCTTGGGAACTGCAGACTGTCCAGGGGGTTTGCCCCGACCTGGTTTCCTGCCCCGCTGCGCCGGTACTGGAGCAGATTTCTGTGGAGACTGCATTGAACGCCGGGTCACTTTGGAAGGGGAAGATTGGATTTTTGCACTGCTCTTTGTAATGGAAACTGAGGAAAAACAAAAACAAAAGGGAAGGGAGGGAAAACCTCAAAATGAACAATGGAAAGCAACTTTTCTAACAAAGGCTTAAAAAAATAAAAGTGTACTGCACAATTTACATTGTAAAATGAATATACTTTTTACTTTGAACTTAAGTGATTGGCATGAAACTATAGAACTTCATTGAAGCCAAAGAGAGAACTCTTTGTACCCATTCTTTTAGAGGGACTTTCCTAAGATAAAAACATTCAAATAAAAATTGGGGAAAAAACCCAAGAATTAATCCACTCACCTTATAAATGCTTCCCATAATTTAATTACAATATTTATAAACTGCCATTCATCAAGAAGGCCTTCAAAAATACTACACAAATTATACAGCCTATAATACATCTCTTTTCCTCTAAGAGCAGTTTCCACAATTTCAAGACATGCAAACTTACTTCTAGGGAGCTATAAAACAACTCAGAGAAGCAAAGAAAATCATCCCAGTGACAAGGAGAAACTGATGAAAGGCAAAATGTCATTAATGAGTATTTGTCTGAGATGCTGGTTTAGAAAGTTAAGGTCACATAACCATACCCAGATTTTTCTACCTGGTGCCATTTCGAAGAAGGTATTCCAAAAATCAAACATGAAGTATCATTTTTATTCATTCTTAACACTGAAGTGATTTTCTCCCGTGAGATGGGTTAATCTCCCATTCCAATCCAATATAGGATCCCAACAGATATCCACTTGGATATGTTCCAATATGCATATGATGTGACTGTATTATAATCTGGTGTGAGGCTCCAAGATGTAACCAGATTTCATTAAATTAAACTTCCTAGTGCACAGGTCTTTTCCATCCAACTTGCCCTTCTCTGAAATAATGATGGTTTAATTTTAACAATTCCCTTCCAATGGACAGATTAGAACACCAAAAGGATGCCAAACAGAACATAAGGACATATCCCCAATGAAAAGATGTACTGCACCATGCTACAGCAGCACCTGTGGCCAACAAAAAGCAAATACTAATTCCCAAAGGCAAACAAATACTCCATTCTGTTGGCCCAGACCACTGGCAGGCAGACAGATGCATAAGCTGCAGGACAGGTAAAAAAAAGGAAATTTTTTTACATCAAACCACCTTTGTTGAGAGGTACGGGAAAGAAACACAACATATTTGAAGTAATTTGAAACCTTTACACTAAAATTAGACAGCTTTCTAGTGTCACACTGCCCCTATCCCAGCCTTTTGCATCTTGCTGATTGTGAAACTCATGTGATTCACCCCAACCTTAAATACCATGAACTTAATGTGATATAACTTAGAAGTATTGCAAGTTAGAGTTCAAGCAGGCTTTGACTGTGTCGGTCACCAGTGCCTGATTCAAAGCACTAATTCATGCTGCATGAAAAGGAGCATGAAATGGGGGGCTGTTAATTCTAGATTTTTGTGAATTTTGAATATTTCTTCCCTGAAATATTAGTATGTTGAAGCTTTCTGGTAAACAAGTAAAACAAAAAATAAAACACAAAGATACATTTAAAATGAGAAACTGAGAAAATAACATATTCAAAGATTGAGTAACAGTTTCAATGCCTAGCTCTATGAATCATATTCAACTTAACAGTCCAGCACCTTGCTTTACAACTGTTCCTTTAACTCTGTATCTCTATTCAGGAGTTAACTGTTATTAAGTATTTGCAATAGAAAATGTCACTGTAAGATGAAATACACACTGTACACAGACCTCTTATAAAATACAAGTACTACTGACACTCATTTCTAAAGCTGTAGGAGCATTTACATACATTGCTATTTGCCTGATTCAGTTACTAATCTAATATTCCTAAATGGCAGTTCAGAAGAAATATCTTCATTATGACTGGTTGCAATCCTAATACATCAAATGCAGACATGATATCCCTAGGTATCTGAGAAGGACCACCTTCTGGATGTACATAGTGATCACTTTCCTTTTATTTATGTGTGCCAAAACATATTTTCATACGCAATGACAGTTTAAAATAAGATGAGCAGAATTTTAACCAAATGCTGGCACAGCATTACTCTCATGTCCCTGAATTGCTGAACAGTAACTCATGTTAAGCTGTATATCTGGAAAGCAAAACAGTATCAACTGTATGCTGCCCAATACAATACTAGATATTGTGCCCTGTATTATACTTACAACAATATAAAATGCAGCTATATTTATTTATCTGTGCCACCCAACTATGCACTGAACAAAACAATCATGACCTTGTAAAAAAATGTTGTTTAACAAATTCTTTGTGCTTCTGCCTATGCTGAAATCTAGCAAATGCATTTCTATTCTTGCACAGTAAAGACACAGCTATTGCTAAATACACACTACTTTCACATCAACAGGTTCTAGGAGCACAGGTATGAGTTTTGGACACTAGGCAATCCCTATCCCCTTCCAGGACAAAGAGTAACAATGCAAACAGCTCCAGCCACTTCAGGCTGCCCTCTTGAACCACACCATCAAGCACTACCTTATCTCAGCATCTTCCTACCTGTATACGCCAGAGAACCAAATATGAGCAGCATTAACCATTAAGGGGGCGGGGGGAATCAGGTCCCACTCGGTATTTTTCCTTCTGCCTAGGGCTGAAGCTGCTTTTTTCAATAGGAAGGATGGCAACAAAGCCCATGCAGCCTGAGCAGCCTCCGGAGATAGCAGCAAATGAGGAAGCTGCTATTTGCATTTGTTGATTTAAGAGAGGATGGGGGGAGCACAAGGGAGTGGGAGACTGCTAAAGTAATTCCCATATTGTCTGCAGGCTGTATTGACAGTGATCATCAGTCACCTGCTCATACTTCCCTCACCCCGGCCTTCAGAGGGAGACCAAAGGTTACACTGGGTCACAGGATCTGGGGGGAAATGAAAAGACATGCAAAATCAAGCTGCCAACCCACTGCATCTGTAGACAGAGTTATCCCCACTAGGCCACATGTTCCAAAAACTAAGACATTTTAATAGTCTCATGAGAACTTGTTAAAATATAACGATGAAGAGAATAGAGAGGAAAAATGCCAAGCTCTGCTTGCAATTACTGCAGTATTTAGCTGGGATATTTACAACCAAAAAAGCACATTTGCCTTTTCAGGATGCTGCTTTGCATCACAAAGGCCCTCTCATTTGCACAAACAAAATCAAGCATTTGTGTCATGTTGCTCATCTACACAAATATCCACCACTCCAGTTTCAGGAGGGGGATGCATTGCATGGCTTTCCTTCCCAAATACCGTATTTAGAGCCAAAACCTGTACAGGCACCCTCAGTAACTGAAGAACAGAGGTCACACTACACGGACATACTTTACCATAGAAATGTTAGCACCTAAGCAGAGCTTTCAAAGTTCACAGAGCTCTAGTTATACTGCCAGGTTGGTGTGGGCTATAGGTATATAGCTCTTCATGCAACTCATAAACAGCTTTCGTACTTTCAAATACTTCTCTTTCAAAACATTCTTTCTTCCCCCCCCAGACGGTTCTGTGAGAATCCCAACACCTGCAAACTTTGCATTTCATGTAAGAGAAACCCCAAATTCTGTATTTTGGAATTCACAACCATGCATAGCCACAACTCAGTCCCTCGCTGAAACAAGCAGACCTACTGCAGGCAACTGAGCTCATTTGCATGGAAAGGACCCAAAAGGTTACGCTTTACATGAGGGCCAAATTCTGCTTGCAGAAGCAGAAATACTACCCAGACACATACAGAACTGCAAAATTTGACCCCAGAATGTTATCTCCAAGATCTCTTGCCAGAATAAGTAAGATCTCTAAGACAACTGTGAAATCTGAAGCTACTGAAACCTCCAGTACTTGGGAAGGGGATGGAACAGATGACAGCTCAAAAGCCTGAATTCTCATGCAATTCTAATTAGTAAAATTCCCTCAAATAATCAGCAGTGACAGTTTCACTCCATGTTTTTATGGAAAGCAGGGGGGAAAAAAGGTTCAGATTTGTAATATTTAAACATTATAAATCTCCCATTCAGTTAGTGTCACAGAACAGCAATTACAAGACAAGACTTAAAACAGCTGAAGGGAAATTACACAAAGCAAGGTAGGGGCTCACTTTGCCATACGTTCTGTGAACAAAGCATTGCTACCTGAGGTGAAGGTGCCAATTAGACCAGTAAAAAAAGTAGTTCACTTTTAAAACCAGATTTTCTTTCAAGACAGAAATTCTATTTGTACTGTATTATTGTTCCTACACCCCCCCAATATATAAACCCAATGTTTTTCTGAGAGTATAAAAATTTGGTCCTTCTCTCATGTACAGATTAAAAAAATGAGGCTAAGAGATTTAGCAACTTACCCTAAAGCCATGTGAGTATTCCATAGGAGAAGTAATGGAAACCTATCTCCTGAGTTCTAGCCTGGAGTTTTAACTATAAAATTAACCTTCTTTAATACAGTAAGCTATTATCATGATAGTTTTGACAACTGGCAAAGGAAGAGGAAAAGATTAGCAATTTTTCAAAACAGCTTACTGCCAAGGATTATAAAAATTTATGTCCTTATGTCTCAATTGAACAACAGAGCCATACAAAAGCATAACTGTCTGTAATACATTTCACCTCTTCCTATCTGTGTTTGGGTCACTTCTGGTTATGAGGTAGCTGTGAGATACTAACTGATATGCTGCTATGATACAAAATCAGTTATAAGTCGTTATTTTGCTATCTAAAAAGCAACACCACACTTGGAAACTTCAGCATCCATACTGGCAAGACATGACACTGCAGCTTGCAGTTTTCTAGATTTCAGTTTCTGTTACCAATATAATAAAAGAAATTAAAAGTCTCTGTCTTCTGTAAAAAATTCTTAGCCTACCTTACACAGGACTGCAAGGCGAAATGGAGGCTTCCAAGCAATGTAAGACAAAAATGGAGGAAAGAAAAACCATTTATCTCCCAGTGACTTCCCCAGGCAGCACTGTAGCACCTTCAATCCCTCAGTCCCTCACCCCCACTCCCAGTCTCCCACATTTTCAAGAGGTAGGCAAGCCAGCCTCTACAGAACCAACCACTGAAAATACCATTTAAGATCCATCAAAACCCATTGCTAACCAAATTAACACACATCACTTCCAAAAACCCCAACTTTTAATACCTAAGCTGGGGCGGGGGTTATGCAGGACTTGGGGGGTACAAGCAACACAAAAGAAAGTCTTCTGGAAGATCTTTCAGTTAGTCCCCAGAAACCAAGAACTGTGAAAAGCCAGCTTCTAGTCTCACCCTTCCAAAAGTGTTGCCACTGCAACCACATCAGGAAAAAACCCAAACCAGACAAACTCCAGCAAAAAAACCCCTGTATTTTGTTGATAATCTGGAAGGAAAGAAGACAAGGAGGAAAGCAAGTAAATAACTCAAACTATCAAAACAGCATAAACTTGAATTACCTAAAGTGATCTTAGATGTGCTGATGATGAATCTGTCAATAAGTCTGGCAAAGCCCAACCCTACACACTGGTACAAATATAACAACCTGACTTTTCACCCCATCGTTACTGCTTCTGCCCTGGTTTTGCCATTATTTTTCCTCAACAGCATAAGCAGGATGAAAGGTGGGCCCAAAATGAGACAACAGAATACAACAAGCTTCCAGGGAAGAAAAAAAGACATACACAGCATGGATAGCACAAGGCCACAATTTGTTTTGTCTCAGCATCCGAATGACAGCACTGATACTCTGGACAGAGCTTATCCCTATTAACACAGATTTGGAAAATATCCACTCAATCCCATCCACTAGTAGGGACCACAACCACTTGCTGTGGCTTGGCACAAGTAAGCTAGTAACTCTTTACTGCTTAGTCCCCACAGGAGCAGGGTCTTCTACTACTCAAGCTGCAGGTAGGAGGTCTGCACAGTAGTACAACTTTCTGTTTAGAGTATACTGAAATAACTGCAGTGTCCATAAGACCTGAATAAGAGCAAATAAAAAAAATTTCCATGTAACCATCAAAAATACATGTGTTGGAGTACTTCCAATTTACAAGAAAATTACAATTACCTTATAAATAAACATGGTAAGATGACGAGGAATCCACACTTAAAATAAGGTCACATCTTTGGGAAAGGCAAAACCTTTATTTTTTCTTAAGTGATTACTGCCCTGTAGCAGCACTATCCAAGCCTTGCTGCAAGATGTCAAGAAACATTAATGCCAAATAAAAAAAGCTTAACATTTGAGAGAATGTGGCAAATCAGATTTTAGCCTGCAGCACTGAGGAGTTTTTCATGTACAATTCTGAAGACAGCATAAATCTGCTTACTGTATGTGCCTGATTTAACTACTGTGATCTGCTTGTGACGAGAAGCTGGCTGCACTGACAGAAAAATAAAACCTCCAGGAGTATGAAATTGTAGCACTTAACTTTTTTTTTTCTTTAATGAAACTTAATTACCATGCTTATCTGATTTTTTTTGGCTACTCTAAATGACACAGAGTCTTCACAGATCTAACTGTAGCGCTGTCTAAAGTTTCAACACTTCTTTTGTTTCATCTGCAAACAGAGCAGTACTTAGGTTTGTACTGATGTTGCACATTTGTGTACAACTCAGCTGAAAACAGAGGTATTTTCACAGAATTTCATCAGCAACAGAGAAGAACATCTCCAGTATATAGCTTGGTAAAATCTGCACAAAGTAAATATTGAGAACATGACTGAAAATTAAATAAAACTTAGAAATCATAAAATAGACAAATAAGATACTTTTAAATCTCTGCTTGAGCCTGTACTACTCTTATTGCTGCAGACAGTTTTAGAAGGAGACCTTTAACATCAACACGCTGATTAGCGTAATGAAAGAAGATTGCCCTCACTGACAATAAATGCACTAAATCAGGAGAAAAGCAATGAGGGGACACAGGGAAGAGGGGGAGACAGATGAGAGGAAAAAAAGGAATATGACTAAGGATAAAAGCTACAGTGTATTATGTTTTTGGGTTTGGTTTTTTTTAATTACTTAACCATTTTCCCTTGGCCTCCCAAATTTTTAGAACACAGAGAGCAGTTCCACCTTTTCGAGTTCTTTGCATCACCTTTATCCTTCAAAAATCCAGCTTCATAAAACTGTGGGAATCATGGATATATAGAAACTGATCCCTCTTTCTCCAGATCCTGTTCACATCTAAATGATAGCTACTACTTAATACTGAAATCAATCTTTGCAGGTGAAACTACTTATCATTTCCCACATGGCTTGTCCCCAGTCATTCTTTTGTTTTCTCTCTTTTATGGAAAAGGTTTTACTTCTATTATAAATAAAAAGGTGGGTTGCCTAAGTAACTGCAATTTAGATGTAATAATTAAACAGTAAAATGAATTTATACAGAAACAGCAAATAGAAATTGTTCTATCTCCAGTCACCTGCTGCCTACTTCAATCATAACCCTCAGATAAAATGAGCTATAGAGCAATACAAGAATATCAAGAATATTCTTGGGCATAGTAACAGCTTTCTATTATTCAACTGAGTAAAGTAAAAATTACAGTCTGTTGTGGTTAAATAGGAAAGTACAACACATTTGGCCTAGAAAAAGAGTGAATAAAAAACATGCAGAAGATATAAAACTTTAAAAGCCTTCTTAATGTATATCAAAAGCAGAAGTTACGTGGACCCAAGAGATGACCGAATTTCAGAATAAGCAAATGCAGAAGGTAACACTAAAGCAACAAGACTGATTTTTTTTGCATTCATACTCACTCCAAGGAAGCACCTAAGATTAGTAGAAGTCCAAAAATCCCAAATGCCAGTTAATGAAAAATCATGGAAGGAACAGAAGACATAATAGCAGGCACCACTAGGTCACTAACTTTCAATATATTGTGCACTTCTGGATCCAGTGGCTCAAAAATGCCCTAAGTGAAAAGGAAACAGTACAGAAGAACAAGGATGACCACAGGAATAAAACTGACCCCTGAACAACAAAACCAAACTCTTCCTGTAAAAGTACTGGAAGTACAAGAAGCTGTTTCAGTACAAGAAACCAAGGACAACAAATGAAACTATCAGCAAGGAAAAGGAATATCTTCTTTTCTACCAAAAATACACTCAAGTAGAGAACACCTTGTGTAGTAGGTGCTAAAAAGGATGTGGCAGGTGCTAAAAGTTCAGATGGCTCCAATATATAATAGAACAGGTTAGATCAAGTTCCTCCCCTTTTATGCTGAGTACCTGAGAAGGTACTCAGCATAAAAGCATTATTCTGGGCTTGGAAGGTGCTGGGCTGGAGATGGACAGATACTAGGAATACTTCTGCAAACCTGTCTCCTGTGTCTTATACTCTTCTTCAGACATCTGCTTTCAGCCAGGGCTGTAGAGAGCCTTCAAGAGCAGATGGTCCTTCAGAGTGGTCCAGCATAGACATTACCATGTCAACCTCTTTCATTAGGTACTTTTCACAACACTGTTTATGGATAACAACTCATCTCTAAAAGCATCTAAATGACCAAGAGACATAGAGAAAACAATCTATGCATTCTTAAAATATTAGCCTTGAGGCAGCAGGCCAAGCCAACATCAAGCACTGAAGTCAAACCATACATAACCAATTACTACTATAGGAGATATTTCTAATGACACAAACTACAATATTAGCACAGCTTCTGATAGTATAAATATTGAATGGTACATTTCATACCACTGTGCACATGTCCTGACATCCAGCCAAGTCCACTGAAGTCACATCTTCTGATAAGAACCAAAGACAAAACATAAACACAAAGATTAGGGCCTGAAGGCTATCAACAGTTGGTCCAAAACAACTTTTCACCTAACTTCTCTGTATTATCTTCTATCTTAGTTCATGAGCGGTCTAATACCAATGAGAGGTACAGAAGATACAGTTATAAAGAGTAAATATAACACGTAATCTGGTCTGAAAAAACTTCCCCACATCCTAGAAGCCTGTACTTAAACTATTCTTAAACACCTCCCATAGCAGAGGTCCTACAATCTCTCTGGGCATCCTAAAAGGCTAAGAAAGTAGACAGTTGAAATAAAATCTTCCCTAATTTTCATACTGTCTCTCTTACTGCATGTCATCTCTCTTTCAAAAGGCTAAATTAGACCCCAAAACACATCTCATGGCAGGAAATTGTTGTCCTAGATGTGAATGAAATTTAAACCATCCTTTATCGCTTTTGTACTTAGATTGCAGGATATTGACTTTGCATGTTTACTAAAATCTGAGGCTTTTTTTTCCAGTCCTCTAAGTAGTGATTTAACACATTTAAATGATTTCAGGAAAGGTAGTTACAAAAATCAAGAATACTTTTCATATTCACTCTGGGATTCAAGCCACTCTCAGTCAATTATTTTCACTTTCTGTTGCAGAAATTCAAGGCAGAAAAACTGAAGTAACCAGCAGGAAAAAAGTCCAGACCAGAATAACACTTCAGTACTCCAAGCAGATCCCTGCAATGTAGTAACTGTCATATCTTCTCCCTTAACAGGAGTAGTCAATGTTAGTGTGATGTAACGAAGAATCCTGACAACATTATCATATTTCTGAATTGAAACAACTTGATTATACTCTTCTTGAAGCTATTATTTACATCTTAATAAAGGATTGTCATTGCAGTTTTTTAATGGCTCAATAGTGATCAAATAACAGGAAAAAACCTAACCTGAGAGCAAAAAATATTTCATCCAGCTATGTAAATTCAGTAAGTGTGTATAACACATAAAAACAGTACATAAAAAATAACAACACAAAGCAAACTAGAAATAACAAATTATTTATGCCCAGAATGGGGAAAAATGAACACACAATTTCAATAAAACTGCAGTTAACTTTTGGCCCACTTTTAGAATCAAAAATAAAAAACACTCCAGCCTGCACCTCTCTGCACTCGGTTTCTACTACATGTCCAAAATTCTCAGTTTTGACTACAAGTCTGTAAGAACCTTGCTTCAGGTTTTATTAATGCCTAAAGTGTTTTTGTTTCTCATTACAAAGCAGCAGTATCCTACCTGGATAGGTGTTTCAAGTCTGAATTTTGTTTATTACCTGAAGAACTGGATTGCATAACCAGCTTTACCTACTGTCAAGCAACTTTGAGCTGTATCAAGCACAAATCAGGCAAGAAAAATTCTGGATGTATTACCTCAAAACATTGCTGGCTTTCCAGCAGTGAAATTGGAGTAGACTAAACAATTTAATAATATTCCTTCCAGAAGATGAAATTGGACTCAGCAATCTAAACTGCCACAAAAATACATTTAAAAAATTCTATGCCACTTATTTACGCAGGCCCTCTTGTGTATCACAGAATGGGTCAGGTTGCAAGGGATCACCAGTGGGTCATCTGGTCCAACCTCCTGCTCAAGCAGGGTCATCCCAGAGCACAAGATTGTGTCCAGATGATTTTGGAATATCTCCAGTAGGGGAGACTCCACAACTTCTCTGGGCAATCTGTTCCAGTGCACAGTCACCCCCACAGTAAAGAAATAATTAACTTAACTGTAATAACACATCTCATTCATGACCTCTCAAGACAAGGTCAACCTTCTGAAGAAGCTGAGAAAGACACTTTAGAGATTGGGAGCACAGAAACATTAAGACTAAGGTCAGCGTGGCACCTATTAGATGACTTCTGATCGAAGGTACATTTTCCTCACATGACTTTGCCCTTCCCTCTCACTGCAGGTTTGTACCAGCAGATCATTTTGGACAGTACAGCTACACATGTAGTTACTCCTTTGCTGAAATCTGCCAAAATGGACTGAATTCGATTCCAGGTACTATGACCCCTGGCAGTAACTTCAGACAGGCAGGTGAGAGCAAGGATGAAGAGATACCCTTAACTAATTCCAGTTAGATTTTCCATACAGCTCTTGATCTGCTGCCAAAAGACAGAGAAAAACAATGGGGATGGAAAGGGCAGGAAACATTACTGATTTCTTGCCTTCTTGCTTCTGCTCCTTTCATACTTCCACTGAGAGTTCTGTGACACCAGTCACCTTGTTCCTTACTCACCTAACACCAGCTGTGAAAATTCTCACTGAGAAAAAATTATTCTGGTTAATAAAGAAATTAATTAAAATATGACTCCTCTTCTTCAAAATCTCTCTTCCTGACAAATTTTTATGGGATGAGAATAGAAAAGCTCAAACAGTTTGACAGAAAAGCCTTACACTACAGAATCCTGACGAGCAGACCCCAGAGTAGCAAAGGGATTACACTGAGGGATACCCCCCTTCATGCTATTTCCCTTCTTTCTAAGGTAGATAGTTGTTCATTATAAAGCACAGCGGCCATTAGTTAAAGAGACACTATCATCTGATCAACAAACATCCCCAAAGGCAAGAGGAAGACAAAGCATTCAGAATACACACATGCAAGACAGAATTTTGTGAGTATGACAGAAGAAACACTAAATACATAGTTTAGACCTACAATCATCACAGAAGCAAAGACTACTTTACTTAGCAGTTAAACATGAAGTGCTGCAGCAGCCAATATATTAGTATCACTAAACAGGAGCATGTATCTATCAATAACACAAACAGCAAATCTAGTTCCAAGATTTTTACAAGCACACAAAAATTAGAGATCATCAGAAGTCCTCCGAACAGCATTAAATAAAACACATTCCTGGAGATACTATGAACAGGCAAAAATTGTTTCCCAGTGATTTCTATTAGCTTTAAGCTACATAAATAAAATTCAACAATATTTCATCCTCGTCTGCTACTCACAAATCAAATCTTCAGTCTTATCTGCATATAGCCAGCTGGATTTTAAAATTCTGCTGTAATTGAGGAGAAAAATAATTAAGCAATATTATTAGTCATCTTACCATTGTTCCCTGGTGGTTGTAATGTATCTCCTGTCAAGCTACACCATCCGACTGGGAAAATATCTCGAGAATCACACCTGCACCAATAGTCAAATGCTCCACTCCAGCCATCAAATGTAACAAAAACTTCATCTCCCTTAACATCTCCAATGGTTGCTGGGCAAATCAGGTATGGGTTCTTTCTATCTATAGCTTCAAGTTTCATTCCAACTTTAAAGCAGTTTGGCACAGGTTTTGGTGGTTCCTACAAAAATAAGCGTGGTAGAATATTTGTATTTCTATGACCTGTTAAAAAAGAAAAAACCAAACCAAAACAAAGTAACAGCCCTTTATTTTTCCTCAACATTCTTACTACTTATAGTCACTACTCTCAAAAAGTTATAGAACACATTCAAGGAAACTTACTTGTATTTCAAATTTGCGTTTGCTCCTCTGCACTACAAAAATCTTCATTCTATTCCCCCAAACATAGCTGGGATAATTAGCAAAATTCTCCATGACAGAAATACCCTGATAAAAGTATTTACATAAGCAGTAGGTTGCAACCAATACATTATGTCTGGGCAGCAAGACAGCCAAGACACTAAAATGAAATTATTACATGCTAATAAAGAAGAGGTTTGCAGAGCATGGATATTCCTGGGGACTGATAACTGTCTGGTAAAAGCTTTACCTCTCAATTAATCCATGAAAAATTCATTAGCATTGGACATTATTTATAGGCCTCTGTTAACTCAGTTGGCCTTAGACCAATTCCAAGTGGACAAAAGAAAAACAAAAATCAAGTGAATGTGACTGGCATAAGCGTACCTCCACAGCAGGAGCTGTGATCTGACAGAACACAAATTACCACCTCAGCCTTAAGAACCTTATTATCCAAGCCCATCTCAGATGTGCTGCAGGCTAGCACAGATAAGCATGGCTCATCATGCCTCAGAAAATTTATACTATCTTATCTAAAAAAAATTGTAATTATATGAAGTTAACACCAAGTGACGTGATTGCAGGCCTGAACCCAACTGTCTGATTTGCTGACATACTTGTCAGTATCACTCTCAGTACCCAAAAAGAAGACACTCAATATGATAGCAGAGTTTTATCACCTCAACAAAAAATTGAACCAACAAGTCATTTTAATACTACTATTATTTTTATATAATTTTCCATATTTCACAGTAACTTACTCAAGAGTCATGTTTAAAAAACAGAATGGCTTTTTCTGCTATTTTCAACTACTTTCTCACTATATTTTAAATGACAAGTGTGTGCCCAATGAAAATGTTTAACAAAACCCTTCCAAGAACTACTCTATTCCAATGGCTCTCACTCCCCATTAATTTTTTTTACTCCTGTGCACATTCACATGAGTACAGTGCTGTTAAGAAATGTGGTATGTATTTTATCTAAAATCCATGAGACAAAAAATGAGCAAACACAATTTTCCTAAATAACACACCATACTTTGAAGACTCAGCTCAGGAAAAGAAATGGCCGTCTCTACAGACTAGAAGCAGATTCCTTTTTGTCTTGTTCCATAGCTTGTCAATCCAGTTGAAAGTCATTTTAAGTAATAGTCTTGCCTTCCCTGTCTGTTCTGCAGACAACAGGGTAATATCTTGGCGTTCACATTAAAAAATGTCACCATGGACCAATTGATAGGAAGTTGCTCACTAGAAATGCTTTCCTTCTTACCTTCTTAAAGAATGCTGCAGGTGCCATTTCAGCTCCATTTAGAGTTCTTAAGAGAAACATTGGCCAAGAGGATGCATTCATCTGGAACCCTGAGGACAAACAAAAAAACCAAACAAATGGCCCTACTTTCAGTTTGTAAAATACAATAGGAGGAAAAGGATACAGTCTGTTTCACTAATGTCTCATTCCCTTTATTTCAGACCTGGTCAGAATAGAAGTAGCTAAGAAGAAACTAACATGGTCACTGTAGGTGCAGAAAGCTGTGCTTCATTTCCATTCTGAGTGACTTGCCTGCAAAATCACTCATCATAACATCAAGTATTACAGAAAAATTTCTAGGATTTAATGACATGCAAGTTCTAGTACAGAAGACTATTAGGTTGTCCCACACACTCCCTGGTCCAGTGGAACTTCCCTGGCACAAGCACCTAGCTTTCTTTTCAGGTTCTAGCTCATTTATTGAGAAGATACTTTTTTATTTTTGAGAATCTTGTTATTTTTTCACCAAACCACTGACAAAAACCAGCAATTGTTTTTTCTCCCTCCCTCATTAAAATAAATACATAAATAGCCATAATAACAAAGAATACCTAAGAGTGAACAAAAAGAAAAACTTAATAAATCATGTATCATATTGAAAAACATAAACCACAAGGTCTTTCTATTTTTCATTAACAAGTGAATAAAAATCAAAAACAACAATCAAATTTGTTTAGATGAACCACCTTATTCCAACAGAACAGAAGGTTTGGCTGAAAACATTATTTCAGATAATCTTCCCTCACAATCAACCACTTTCCAGTTAAAAGATAAAACAAAATGAACAAAAAATTCTTTTGCTTTCTTTGCTTTCCAAATGAATGTTTTAAAGTAATGAGTAAGATAACAGACATAGTGGACATTTTTTCCTGCTTCTTTAGCAGTTAGATGTCTGGAACAGTTCTGCAGAGAAACAGACATAATACAGCAAATCGGAATTTTTTCCACAAAGCAAATAGTACCATAATCTGCCAAGAGCTCATGAGTTCCCTCATAACTGACCTTTAACAATTCTCTTAAAAATCTGTAACTAGAAAGGTGAAACATAGCTGCAATTCTTCATCAGTTAAATAATTTACTCATCTAAAATTTGATTATATGCTGTAGTGGTTCTTTAGCTCATAGCTTTAAGCTATCTTCAGCTGAATAAACAGTTTTCAAGCCAGAACTACCTATGCAACACCTAAATGAATGCAAAGCTCCTATTTGATAAATGGTGTCATAATTTGGGGACCACTGAGCTGATTGTCAGGCCCGGTTTCATACCGGAGTCTTTATAAAACCTGAACACGTTATTGAAACATGATATTCCCAACTAGATAGCCCAGAAAAGATACACAAGCAAGACAGAGGAATGACAACTAAACAACACTTTCAATTAACTTCATTTGGCCTTTAGTTGTCCTGGTAAAACCAGAGAAAATGCTATCTGCAACGTAATTTGCTCAGAACATTAAGCTCTCAACAACAAAAAGCTCACCTATGGAAAACAGAGGCTGGAACAGGAACACTTTGCTGCAATAATCACTTTCTCAAAACCCTTATGTAATATGCATAATTAAGCCCATGCAAAAATCAGGTAGGAGGGACTATTTTAAGCTAGTTATTATGATAGAAGTGGAACATTAGTATCCAGAAGGTTCCTTACTACTAAGGAAAAAAAAAGCTGTTGGTTAAATGTCTAACAGGAGGTAATTATACACCCAATTATCTCCCAGCTTTGCCCAGGAACAGGATGCTGTAAAACTGCCAAAAAGGCTTTTTCAAAAATTAATCTAGGTATGCCAGAATGTTTGATTGCTGGAATTTAGCCTATCTCTAGAAAAATCTAGGGCAGGAGGGCCAAAAGAGTGGCACTCACATTCTCTTCTGAATAACCAGCAATTGTTCAGAGGGCAGGTAAACTTATATGCCCGGGTGCACAGAAATAGCTGCTTCTTAGGTGCTGCACTGCAGGCAGCCTGACCAAATAAGAATAAGAAACAGTATCTGAGGAGAAGGCATCAACCTTTCTGCTGATGGTCATGGAAAGTTTCTCCTCTTAACGAATCAAATGCCCCCATCACACATACCCGGAGCTGTTTTATTCATCACTCTGGTTTGGAGACACATTTTAAAAACTGTTGTGCTCCTGAAGCTGTATTTTTAACACTGTACATGTGTGCAGCTGAAGGAGCTGGTATACTCTTCCATTTTTTATACTGGTATGACTTCATTCATTATACAAGGTTATATCAAGAACTTCAGAGAGGTTAAACTGAGAAACTTCTTGGAAAGAAAGAAAAAAAAAATAAACTTTTTCCATGATGTCAGGAATTCCCAGTGTTTTCATTCAAAACCTCTATATATCCAAAGGAGAGACGGGAAGAAAAGCCCTTCTGGGCTCAAACTGTATCTAAAGTAAGCAACATTTTTCTAGACTGGCACCCCAGCTGCATTGCTTTTCTTGTGTTTCTGAAGGAGCACAACAGCACAAAAATCTACTCTTATAACCTATGTGAAGTGTTTTAATGGTTACGTCAACTGTTCCTGTGTCTGTCTCTCTACAAGCAAATCAAGACTCATACTGTAGTGAAATGCTACTTTTCACCTTTCAAACAAAAAAACTGAAAGTTGATTCCAAAGCAGGATGACAAGTTTTTTGAGAGGCTACTAAGAGGAAAGCATATCTATCCTCACTAAACCTCCAATGAGAATTCTCCGAGAATTACCAATAAAACCAAACCAGAATAGGTTCATAACCATAAGATGGAAAAGCTGCAGCAACCAACTTCTGTACAAAGGTAATTTTTTATATTGAGAACATTATTTCTCACATCTTATAAAAATTACAGAAGATCACAAGATAACAGGCGAAAGAGCTTTTTTAAATTTTGGTCATTATTTTTCCTCTTTTTTAAAAGCAAAACTATGTGCAAATCATTGTGAAATCTTTAAATATTTTCATGTGTAGAAGTTTAAGCTATTGACAAATAGCTTACAAGAATGTAAGATCTACAAGAATGTAGATCTAAATATACAGGTGAATCACAGCAAAGAAAGGCGATGTCACATTTTACTACCTCTAGCAGTTTAGTCAGAGTCACCTCTGACCATTCACGAGGTAACAAGGAATTGCTTTGTAGAATTCCCTATTTATTAAACTTCCTCAATAAGACTAAACCCAAGCACTATTTCTCAGTTTGGGGAGGCATAATGTTGTCACTCATATTGCTCATGGAAGGCAAAAGAAGTTCTGCATGCTATTTCTAAGCATAAGAAAGCTATACCTTGTTCACGAGCATTCGTTGTGCTCACAAACTAACCATGACAAACTGATCTGACATTCCTGAACGTATGCTGATTTGAGGCAATGAGAATGTCACGCAGTCTAAGCCTGCAGTTTGCTAGAGCTCTGGAGTGCTGCTTTTTACTACCTCAGAGTAAAAATTCAGAGCAGAATGCTGCAACTCTGCACTAACCCACCTTATGCTGCCTGTCCCAGAACACAACCAATTTGCTCAGTGCCCAAGGAAACATCCTGACTGCCCTGCAGGGGCATGCCTCCAGCAGCCCTGCCGAGGCTTCCCAGGCCTGTAGCAGCCAGTGCCCTCTTGTAAGCTGCTCGGATGCACTGATGAGTAAAGGGGCAAGCTGGCTTTCCCCAGCTCTTTCCAAGGGCTCCCAGCGGGAGCATGCATGGCATCATGCAACAAAACACTGTATACACACTCTTAAGGCAGGCTGTATGTGAGGGAACATTTACAGAATGGGCACATTTAATATTAAGGGCCTATTAAAAAAAAACAACAAAAAAACCTGCTCACTCTTTCGTCAGAAGAATGAAAAAATAAGGAAAAGCCACAATTCGCTTAGCCACAACTAGTTTACTTACCTCTTTTTCAATTAAACAATGGTTTGGCGAAATGTTAATACCACTGAAGTTGCCAAGACAAAAAGGTAAATTTGACTTCCTGAAAGCGATACCCCCCCCACACTTGCTCAGAAGCTTTGTTACTTACCAAGTGGAGGCTGGAGCATGCCCCCTTTCTTTTCACAGGTCCCGATGGGCTGTATGTCTGAGGAATCCACAAGCCTCCAGAAATCATTTTTATTGTCACTTCCATCCAGCCGCAACCTTAGCCTGGCACCAGTGATTCCAATTACTGTAGCTATACAAACTGAGGTAACATTGCGAGGATCGTGGGCTTCCAGTTTCATACCAACTTTGAAATCATTCGTAGGTGGAACTCTAGACTACAATAAAAGGTAAAGGACTTTTTCTTATTGTTGTTAATATTGCTAAATTTACCAGACAGTTCAATATACAGCTTTATTCCACCTAAACATATCATAAAAATGATAAATACAAAGAAGCTTTTAAACTTGGAGTGTTTAGCAGCAAGTCAGAAAAGGCAGATGGACAACCTACCAACTGCGTAAGCTTGACTGATTTCTAAAAATATGAGGATGCTAAGTAGGTAACAAGGTAATTTTTATGAAGATACGAACATAAAGATGGGGAGCAGTGAAGTGAATGGAATACAAGGATATTAGGAAACATGACATTCAACTCAAAAAAACCAAAACCAAAACACAAACCAACACACACATCCAAAAAAAAAAAGAAAAATCCCAACCACAAGGTTTATTAGCTTTCAATTCAAAAGAAATAGCTATCCTCATTGTAATAATGTTTTGGAAATTTAAACAAAATTTGGACCCTACTGCCCTAGGCTCTACAAAAGCTCAAGTAAGAGTTTCTGCATCAAAAAAAGAGCTTACATTACAAAGAAAGAAGAGAGAAAAGGAGTTAGTGTTAACATTTTAAAGAAAGAAAACAGTACTGAAGTAATATAAAACTTCTAAGCTAAGACAAAACTGTAGCTTGTGCTTATTCATAGAGAACTGAATATAATCACAAACACACAATGAAATGTCAATTTAATTTAATTAGCACAAGGAAATGAAATGTGACAAATGCAATTTGGTCTTTGAGCAGAACTTTTTGTCACATGCTAAAGATGAACAAAAGAGTATTTTTTACTGATGTATCAACACACTACAGACAGAGATTGACTGGATTGCAGTCTGATTATTTGCCTTCTGTGGTATTGCAGGCAATGACTTCACTAATGATGTTCAAAACTTTGTATTAACACTAACTGAAATGGAATGTCTCTCACTATTCTCTTTAGTTGTCTCCTCGTTTCCAGCCTAAATTTTATTAATGGAATTTTTGGCCAACAGTATCATTTAATTTATTTTTGCACTTTGGCAAATAAAACCAAAACCTACAGCTGACCCTTTCTCAGTACTCTTTCAACAATGTACATAAGTTAAGCAGTGAAATTTTTCTTAGGAGATGATGACTATTCTCCTATCACCCTGGAAACTCTCTTCTGCAACTCTTCAGTACAAAGTTGTTTTTGAATACAGACACCCAGAACTGTAAGCAGCCTTCCCCGTGACATTTAAACCCAGTAGCTACCCCATCCAGACTAAAACAGTCTGACTTCTAATACAGAAGGCAGGTTAGAATACCCAAAACCATGCACATTCACACTCAGAGGACTCCTATGTCCCCTTGTGCCTGCCTGACCAGGTCAAGTGGGGATCCCAGAGCAGGCAGACGAGGTGCACCTACCTGTCTGCGGACACAGGAAAAGACTGAAGAAATCTGCTCCTGCAACAAGTGTTAGTGGTATTTTTTCTCCACCACATTTATATGTCTAAAATACATCTGGCTCTACTTGCTATATTTTGCAGGTGCACTATTTACAACACACCCTAGATCAACAGCAGGAGCCCTGGAGGAGCCTGAGCCCAAAAGCCAAGGAGACGAGCAAAACTCAGTGAGCATCTGCCAATGCTGCACTCAGACAGAAGGCTGGCTGAAAGGGGAGCCTGAGCATATTAAATTTAAAGGGCAATTCAATTTCAGGATATTGCTTCTCAGGCTGTTATTTTCTACAACCAGGGAAAGCAACTGAAATTGAGAAATTGAGGAGTTTGTTTCTTTGTTTGTGGAAAAGGTGAGCTTGTTTAAATACCAACAACTCAAGGAATTCTACTAAAAAGGTAACTCCTCCTTAAATAAAATAATAAAACCTTGCTCAGTAATAGCCTTGCTTTAAGTTCTGCTCAAACTACAAGGGACGGAGCTTTTACATTTTAAATTTTCAACTGCTTGGAAGAAAGTTTTAGGGCATTGAAATTTTAAGTAGTTATTGAAAACAACTTAAAGCAACAGATAAAATACCTTCTAAATTAAGACAAATCCTTTAATAAATTTCCATTAGCTGTCTGTGTCTGCGTCTTAATTTACGGTAGAGGCTTTAATTTATTGTTCCCCAAGTAATTTTTAATTACTACAAAATTTAAACTTTTAAAATTCCCACAGGTCACCAGTTCTGGGTATAATTGTCAAATTAAGTTTCTCTCTACTCTTTATTTTCTGGCTGGCCAGCGCAGCGTATTTCTTTGCATTATACAGAGTAATAGTGACACGTACAATTCATGTGTAACCCAATAAAAGTCAAATGAGTCCTACACAAAGCAGAAGCACTTTAGGTTCTAAAATTTGCAAACATTATGTAGTGAGAGGATCTAGCTCTACACTAATCACCATTGCATATCACTTTCTACTTAAAGGTCGACTCTTCGAAAAACTGAAAATCTGCATATGTAAATTGTTTTGAATTTACTATGCACATAAATTAAAGATCTTCTTTCCAACTCACACACTCCTTAAGCAATTCAGGTCACTTGGATTTATCTCAGTCAATGCATGTCACCTAAGCACCTCCCTTCAAGGCATTATCTGGTTGCTCAGTTCAGACTTGAGCATTTCTAGGGAAGAGGAAGATACAAAAAAGGCACATGGAAAGGCTTTTGAGCAACTTTCTGCAGTAGTTACATTCCTTGGGAGCATATACTCTGCTCATGGTGGCTTATGGTCTGTGAGTATGGCATTTACCCAGAAAGAGCCAGGAATATGCTGCTGCCTGGCATTAACCTCAGAATGATCCAGGGACATCCTACCACTCTCTGTCTCTACCCAGGAGGAGTTTGAGGTGTCTGCCTTGTGAAAAACACATACTGTGAAATTAATTTCTGGAGCTCCACTCAGAGCTATGGACACCAGTGGTTTTAGCCACCTCTCATTGAAAGCAGTATGTGAGGGGCTCTTTGCCCTTTATCCTCATCTGCAAAGAGCAAGCTGAGATTCAAGATCTAGCATGAGGAAATGCTACCATCTGTGTTGCTCTCTCCTTATTTTCCATTCCTGCAACTGCTTCAGACTCACTGAGTGATGGTTCCTCTCCTTCTCAGACTATTCAATTTGTGCTGCTTCTTATTTGGCCCCCACTGGAGGCCAGTATCATTTACAGTACAATCAGACCACCAACAGGCTCTAGAAAACAATTTCTGAACATGCCCAAGCCACTAGACTAGACATGCACTGCTTGTCACACCTATTACACTTCTATGAACCTGAACAATCCAATTCCTTAGCAACTATCTTCCTAACACAGTGAGGGCATACAGACCAAAATGAATCCTATTTAACTTTACGGAGACAAGATATACCTCAGCTTGGGAAAACAGAGAGAAAGATGCCTAAAGAGATCGACTCAGTCTCCAGAGGGCTGAATAACTGGAGGTCATTAGCTCACACAAGATGGTAGATTTAAACCTCATCTGCAAATACATACCAGACCATCAGGTGAGGGGGATCAAACTTGTAAGGTACAGTGTAATATAAAATAATACATTAAACACCTCCATTATAAATCCAGTATTTCCTCTGTTTTCCCATATATTCCCCTTGATTTTTTTTAACTTTAGTTTCTTTTACTCCTAAGTAGAAAGCACTCTGTTCAGAAAGAGATAAAATTAAACATATTAGAGATCCAGGAAAAAAGCGGTGACTAAACTCTACTACAGAAACATCTCACAGCTAGACAGAACTGAAAGAAATCTTTCAAAAATGGGGCAGAGGAATGACTCCTCTGACAATCAGCCAAATTTTTAATTCTCACTAAAACCATGGTACCACTAAGATTATTGAAAAAAGTAGAAAACATTTTTGAACTCAGACAAGGCTATCTGTTTTCATTAACTAGTCTTTTTTTTTTTTTAGAGGCAAATGGAGTTCAAAGATACAACTTTAATGAAACCCTCAAAATTTGGCTTGAGGCAGAAACCAAGAATGAAAAAACTTCCGTAGCTAGCAACTGCCAAAACTGTAAGCTACTGATAACTACAGATCAAAAGAAGTCAAATGGGAAGTCTGCAAGCAGTCTAAACGTGGAAGGTTTTCTAGGATCACCCTGTAACAGGCATACATACACACACACTTGCAAAATAGTAACTGTCATACCTGTCTGAAACAATGCAGAGGGGCAGCTACTGATTCAGTCTCTTTCAGATAATCATCCCAATTAAACTGTTCTGGAAGACACAAGGAAAAAAAAAGACCATATACACCATTTTTTAAAAGGGAACTTAAATTAAATGGGGAGTTGAGGAAAGAAAGGAAAACTATCTTGTAGAATACATTTTTTTCAAGAACAGAGTTATTCTCAAATGGAAACTCTGCCTTTGAAACACATACAGATCTCGAAGGAGCTTCAAGAGTACTGTTAATTTGCAGGGGTGAACACATAATAGGCAAAAATAATATAAACCTTCCTTCAATTTTTTTTTTGTAGTCCCTATGCAAAATGATCCAAGTCAGAATATCTAGATTCAATTCTCTGCATAAGATCTCCCAAGCATCCTTATATAAATCACATTAGCCTTGCTAAATCTTAGTTCCCCTAACAGCAGGGTTGATATGATAACCTTATGAGTACTGAGATGATATACATTGAAAAACACAGACACATGGATTCTGTTGAAATATATGTTATGAATACTATCCTCAGGCCACTAGAAAGCAAAATGATTAGCATAGCCTTCCAACTGCATCTTTGTCTCTTTTTATCTGAAGTCACAAATAGGTTTCTTTTTGTAGAATATCATGTTAATATGGCATATATAGGTAAATATTATGGCAATGCTAAGTAACAAAATCATAGTATTTTTTCCAGTGTTAATAGTGGCACTGTTTATGTGTATGGGCAAGTGGATTCTGCATTTGATTTAATTAGTGTTACCAGTTTTGCATGAATGGAAAAATATGAAGTACCAACATCAAAGATATAAGCAAGCATTTTAATTATTTTAATAAAAAGTGTAAAAGAAAAACTACAATGGAACAGCTGATATTTTTGTTACTAAATTATCTAAGTGAGCTCTTTTGCTTATTTTTTTGTTTGGGCAGCTGGCATCTTTCTGATGTTCCTGAAGAATAAAGCACTGATGAACCCAAAATGATGCAGTGATGCCACCCAGTGGCTCAGCAACAGCCACTCACACGGCCTACAGCAAAATCCTTGGGGATGATGGAGAGCTCGCTCCGGGTGTGCCAGTAATTCTTCCAAAAACACCACTGGGTACAGACACTTAAAACACATCTCTGCGGTTTTCAGGAGAGAGGAGAAGCAAAGAAACAATCAGAAAATGGCAGCATTTTCCAGCACTCGCACACAGCTTCTCTGAAGGATGTGTGGTGTCTCAAACCCAGAGACCGCCTGCAGTAGCACAGCATTCAGCTGACAATATCAAGTACCTCAAGCAAAAGGGAACCATCCCCTTGGGCTACTGAGATCCTGGGTTTTGTTGAAACAGACTCAAAAGTGTACAAGTCATTTGTCCTTGGCACTGCAGAAGCCATGTGCTTGTTAGCTATGTGAAAAATTAGTAACAAGTCAGTAAAATCTTAAAAGCTGTTAATTTGGTGGTCTGGAGTATGTGTAGGCTGGTAACAAAGACACTTCTACACAACGTTTTGGAATTCTGCCCATTTTGAAATGAAAATTTTATTCACACATTTATATAGTAACACTGATTCTGTATTACTTACAAAAGGCAGGACACAGTAACTTAAGCATATATTAGATATTTGTATTTCAGGAAGGCAGAAATGGCTCTTCAGAGCTTTCTCCAGAAAGCGGCCTCCAGATTTGTAGCTCTTTTCATTAACAGGCCGAGGAGGGCTCAAAAATTAAATATTATGAACTGATAGCAAGATTTTGTCTCATAAAAATTCTTCTTAGAGTCTAATAATAAAGTTGCCACTTCAGTTGCCTTCTGATTTACAAAAAAAAAAAAAAAAATTTTTTTTAAAATCAGAGTTTACCTTAGTAAAGTACCTAATTCAACAAAACTAAAGCTAGTCAAACTAAAACATTAGTTGTGTCCCAGCTGTCTCAGATCTAACATGATGTAAAAGCTGTAGTCATGCATCACAGCCTCATTGTGTTAAGGACTGTACAAATATAGATACTTCAGTGACATTGCATTTACCAGGAGAAACCCTCATTCATCTCCTCCAAAAAAATTATATAGTAACACAGTAATTTCCCAAATTATTTCAATTATAATAACAGGACAGTAAATTTGGTGGGATGGCCAGAAATACACAGGGAAAGAAACAGTTGGTTGTTTTTTTTTTCAAGAGAACATTTACTAGAAAGACACATAAGGTAACACAAGCAGCCAGCTGCAGATAAAAGCCAAGATGAAAACAACATTGCCTAGCTCTTTGTTTTAAATCCTAGCTATCAAAAGCTCTTGCATCAAGCTGAAATGTCCTGGAGTTTAAATTAGAAGCTCTCCACCTGCGAAGATACACTGTATTAAATTAGAGCCAAGCTCTCAGAGATGGTGCTAATTATCATTTAATTACTGCAGTCACAGAAAGAGGAGACACATGTATGTGTGCAACATGTAAGATGCATCTCTAGAAAGATAATCACTTTGAAAAAGTATCTACACGAAAGCTTCTCTGTATTCTCAGTGTGCACAGGTAAAGAAGCAACTGTATTATACATATTTCTAATTCTAAAGACGCTGAAAATATTCAGCTTCTGACAACAAGAAATCCTGAAGAAAATTAGCTCACACTAAATAATTTAATGTGCATTTCTCTTCACACTCTGCAGGCTGAATTAAAAAGCTTAAGAAAAGACCATTATGCAACAAGCACAACTTTATAACCCACCAGGAAAGTGAAAACTAGACAGAAAAAGAAAATTTTATGCTGAAGAACAAATCAGCATATACTGGAAATGGGAGGGAACAACACAAAACCCACACCAGAAGGTAACTAGAGTCTTTTGTAAATGAAAAAAATATTAGTTTTTAACCAGCATAGGAATGAAGCTCTTAAACAGTGATTCAAAATAAGCAGCAATTGCAAAAAAGCCTGACTAATTTAAAAATGGAAGGACAGAGTTTATGTCACAGTTGCTTGCATTACTGGCCCTGACCCATGGGTCAATGACCCTTGATGCTCTCTGCAATGCTGTATCAATACCCTATCACTTCTTGTCAAACCTGCCAATCCCAAAGTAACTCAAGCAAAAAGGGACCCCAGGAGGTATCTAGTTCAGCCTCCTGCTCCTCCAGGGTTCCATCAGACTCAATGTGAAAATTTTCCCATCAAGGAGGAATTTCTTATGCTCCAGCCAGTATTTGTCACTTCTCCTTTCACTGCAGCTCTGAGAGGAGCTCCGTCCCCTTTTCATCTGCCTGTCAGGTAACTGAAGACATCATGACCATCTCCCATAAGCTTTCTCTTCTTCTGGCTGAAAAGGAAACATTTCTTCTGGTTTCAGTACCAGTTTTTCTGCTTACATCTTGCATTTCGGCTCCTTCATTTCCTTGCTGGACTTCCAGCCAGCCTGCTCCAGTACAGCAGTGCCTTCCTTGTACTGTGCAGCTCAAAGCTAAACACAGTTCTCCAGATGCAGCCTCCCAAATTCCCCAAAGCAGTGAACCCCTCCCCTCCGGCCTGCTGCCCGCAGTCCTGCCCACAGGATCCCCATGCAGTTGCGGTCGCCCGCCACAAGAGCACGCTGCTGGTCCACACTCAGCTGCTGCCTGCCGGGCTCCAGGGCCTTTCCTGCCGAATTCCTTTCCAGGCAGCCAGCGTCCCGCTTGGGCTGCTGCAGGGCTCCGGTCTGCCCGGGGGCGGGAGGGGCTCTCCATTCGCCACTGAGTCTCACCAGTGTCCTGCCATTCCATCCCCCCAGCACTGGCAAGTCCATCTGAAGGGCAGTCCTGACTTCCAACCTACTGGCTACTCCTCCCCAGTAGGTGCTGGCCACAAACTGGTTTGGCAGCGTGTTCTGTCCAATTGTCCTCATCTGACAATAAGGCATAAAACAGCATCAGCCCTAGTACTGACCTCTAAGAAATGCCACTAGCTACCATCTGCCAGGTGGACCTTGCACTGCCTGACAAGCCAGTTGATTTTTCATCCACCTATCCAAACCATACCTCACCAGTGTGGCTGAAAGGACCCTACAAAAACAGTACAGAAAGCCTTGCTAAAGCAGACATGAACAAAATCCACTGCTCTCCTCTGTTTACAGAAGAACTTACGACAAAAGGCAATCAGTCATGCACGGTTCACAGTTGGCAAATCCACCTCCACTGTTCCTAACCTCATCTTTGTCCTTTATTTGCTTGGAAATGATTTCTAGAAAGATTTTCTCCATAGTCTTCCTGAAGACTTAGATCAGGCAGGCCAGCCTGTAATTCCCCGGGTGCTCCTGTCTTGTCCTTCTTGACAGTGCACACTATTTGACCTTTTCCTGTCATTGTGAAACCTCCTCAATCACTCTAAGTTCTCCAAAAGGAGCAAGAAGCCTCATAGTGACATCAGTCCCCTACCTCAGCACCCCTGGAGGCACCACATCTTCTGCCATTAATAAGTGAATGACGAGTTTGTTGAAGTGCTCCCCATCTTCTTTCACCATACATAATTCTCCAGTTAAGTGCAAGTCAAAAGTTTTACAAAGTTTTAACTGAAGATTTAAAATATGAATTGTCACTTGCAGATTGGTAGAATTTAAGGTCCTGGTTTATCTGACTTAATATAATACAGTATCACTGTAGCCTAAACACTGTTTGGGCAGATGGAGCACGTCTTGTCTTCTCAGATCACCCCTAGGTTCCCTTGGCACCCATCTGAGACTTTGGACATGGAGATGGATCATTTCTAGTCTTCATCCCACAATCTCTCTCCTTCAAATATGAGACTTCCTTTTAATTTTTGTTCACACACTCTTGCAGATACAGTCATTTAAGTGTAAGGTATTTCATACTCCGCTTTATACCTTGTACCTCTTTCTATATGTTGAGATCCTTCAATTAGAAATTTTCTTCTCCTCACGTCTTTCTCTACTCACTTTAGTCTATTTTTTTAACCCATTCTTCTCGCACCTCTGTATCTCCTCTCCAACTTTTCCTATCACACATTCCCCTGGAAACTCTGCAAACTTCCTAGTTGCTAGCCCAAAACACTGTATGGCATCTTTCTTCATCTAGCATCAAGAGGCTCTTTCTGCTCCTCTGCCACCAACAAGCAACAACACAGGATAAAAATTATCTCATCTGTAGAAAACCAGAGATCTTGCAAGCAACTCCTCTCCGTTTGAGATTTCATGAGGAAGTTCAGTGCCCAGACACTAGTTAACAGCACAGACCAAGTGGAAGAACACAGATGACAGAATAAGGCTTGCATGCTTAGCACTGCTTCTCCACAAAGCTTTTTCAACACCTTGCTCTCAACTGCAGGAGGAGGCAGGGACATTTTCCAGTGACTCATGAAATATGGTTATCTTATCCACACATGAAAAGCACTTTGCTGGTGGGGGGGATGTCTTATAGCACTCCGTCTGTCATGTCAGACAACATTATTTAAAACAGACACGCTGAGTCCAGTTTGACTGGAGCTCCTTTTACACCACAGAAGATGGAAAAAGAGACAAGTACACTTCCTTTTCTGGCTCAAAGTAACAGGGACAAATATCAAAGATGACAGGTTGCCCATAGAGGTTGTGGAGTCTCCTTCTGTGGAGATATTCATAAGTTTTCGGGACACAATCCTGAGTTACATGCTCTAGGGGATCCTGCTTGAACAGGAGCTTGGACTAAAATGACCTCCAGTGGTTCCTTCCAACCTTACCCATTCTGTGATTGCCAGAATCCAAATAAATGAAAAAATTAGCTCTGGTAAATAGAATAGCAGAAGGCTGTAATATGGCTGGTATTGTATCTTTTATGCAAAGTCATTACCTCAACTACCCAGCTACTCTGTCAGTACCCCAGCATGTTTGATCAGTGACTATGCTACTTGTCTCCTCTGGTACCTAAGAAGAACCAGACCATTTATCAGGAGTCAGAAGGCACAGAAAAGTGAGCAGAGTGAGAATTTAAATAATTCAGTGTCATTTTCTCAAGAACTCCTGATGAGATTTTGTACTTTAATCAATACTGCCCATGACATTTCTTACTATCCCAAATTCAAGCAAATAATATGAACATGCAAAGGGTATCTAAGGATGTTGCTGTTGTCTCACTGCAGCCCACAGAAGCTATCCTGACAGCAATCTCATGTATACACTGCCTTATGGCACCTGCAGAGGATAGTAGAGGCTAAGTTAGCTAAGAATGTGGATAATTTCTGGTAAGTGTGCACTTTCCTCAGTTTACTGAAAAACACAAATTCGGTTCTCAAATCAATTATTTAAAGTAAAATTAGAATCACATGCAATTTAATCCAGCTAGCAATCCTAAAAACTCAAGACTATTAAACTGAAAATCCTTCTCTTCACGAGGAAACACATTAAGGAAATAGAAGATAATTGCAGCAGAAAAGGCATGAAACTGAGAAATACATGATGAGAAGAACAGACATCAGTAATGGTCTAAAAATAATAATCTTTACACAGCATCTTTGGTTATACATACAAAGAGTACTTATCTCGGCTAGTAAAACTAGCAGGTTCAACTCAAGCAGTTACTACCATCACTTTCTATACCAAAACATACTTTCCTAAGTTAGACAAAAGCAAAGGTGTGTTTTTAACTACCCACCAGTAATAACCCAAGAGATTCCAACAAGACAAAAAACACTCAGAAAACAGTAAAATCCATACACACACTTTTTCTTTTAGAGTACCTTAACTAATAACCTGGCAGCTGCAATACCTACCACTTTTTAAAGACGGGTTGTTTGCCTGCTGATTCTTTCCATCTTTCTCTTTTCTAATATTCTTTGAATCTAAAAGACAAGATTCCATTACATAATAAATGTAATATTCACATTCTATCAATGTCCAGCATAACACAATGCTTTCAAACAATACAGAATATCTTGCTGACTTTCTTTTATTCATTTCAGTGCATAATCAAAAAGGTATCTATACTCTAAATTTAATCACCGGACTATTTTGCCTCCAAAATATATTGAAAAGTACAGCATGAAAAAGCAGAGATTTTGACTCCTTTATATCAATTATCAGAATAAATCCAGTTTCAAAATACATAGTATCAGCTCTACAGACAGCAATCCTGCCCTATTTTTTAACAGTTTTACTCAACCTACACACCATTTGAGATCCTAAAGATCACTGGATATCTTTATACATCTGGTCTAGATCACTGTGAACTGAGAAACAAGGAAAAAACCAAACTCACTCTAAAACTGTATTTCTGAGTTAAAGATTTCATTCTATATTTAGATTCTTGAATACTCAATATTTTCAATACAAAATTCTCAAATACTCAAAGCAGCTATCTCAGTGCACACATCAGTTATTTAAAAGAATGATTCAGGAGAATCTACCTTCCCTATCATTAATCGTGGCACACACTCAGAAAGGGGTCTGCCATATTTCATTTTTGATGGATTTCAGCATGTATGAGAGACACAGGAGAACTGGGCAGCTATAATGGAGAAGACAGAGAGACAGTTCCACTCATTCCTTTTAAAATTGTTGTTTGGTGACCTACTTTTGACACTCATGGGCTCAAGTGCAATTCAAATATGACACTGACCTGACTACAAAAATGCAAGTACATTTTTAAATTTAAAAAGCTTTTTTGTTTTTACCAAGATCTGCATAGGAGATTAACTGTCTTGGTCTGAAAATGTCTTAGTACTGGGAATGGGGTTGCTCCTCTAGTTAGGCTTGTGCCTAGCCTTGGGTTATCCCAGTTAGCCTGAACTTGTACAGGTGAAGGGAAGGCTCACTTTTACTGCAAGATTGTGTTAGTAGCTGATTATTAGTAGCCGATCATAGTAGCTGTATTCACTCATTTTTAAGTCTTTGGCTACTGATTGGCTTGCTCTTGAAATAAAAACACTCCTGACCTAGAATGTGAAGCATTTGGTGACAGAAACACTTCAAATAAAATGAGTTGTTCTGCAGCAACGACTAAGCCCTAACAGTGTTTCTCTTCTGTTCTCTGTAAGTAAAGCATTTCTTGAAACAGAGTACTGACAAGCAACATGTGGTGTTCAGCACTTCCATCTCACATCTTTCATTATCAAGGAATTGCCATGTAAGGCAAGAGCTGAGTCATGACAATCTTCTGTCATCAGTCCCAAAATCCTCCCCTACCACTCAGTGAGGACAGGATAAGCCATCCACATGGCTCTGTGCTTGATAGGATGTGATGCTCCTTTGGCCAGAGCACAGCAATGGCATGGTGCCCTCAGGGATGGCCAGCCATGGCCTCACCAACCAGAGCCACCCCATCACTCTGTCCAGGAGCTACCATGAGGATGGCACTGGGGGCAGCCCCAGCACTGGGCACCATCGCAGGAGACAGGCTGGGGCTGGGATGGGACACGGGGCCCAGGCTGTGGTGATCTGGAGACTGACCCTGCTGCGGCATCACTGGGGCAGGGGCTGACATGGGGTCCTGGGCAGGGCAGGTGGAGGCCCCAGGTGAGTGAGGGTCATTAAAGCCTATTAGTGTACTCAGGACCAAGACACCTTCCAGGAATAACCCAGACTCCACAGTCCTAGAAATCACCACACAGCTACGTAACTGCTCAAAATACACTGCAAAAATACCATCTTTCTCTCCTAAAGCAGACATGGGCAGAACTGCAAGCCCTTTGAAAAGGAAACAAGATGCGATCTTTACTCCTTGACTTTATCTTCTTTCTTGACTTACCTGTTCTTTTTTTTGGAAAAAGTTTGCTTTGGAACATTTTCTATTATATAGGTTCCTGAAAAAAAATGCTTATGAAGGTCAACTTCAGATGGAACTGCTGACATTATTTGGGACAGTGCCCACAGAGCTCTAACCCCAGCACCTCCTCAGCAGCAGGGCTTTAACCTACACAAGTGGACACCCTACAACTACCTGCGGGAATCTCAGAAGAGGTAGTGTTAAAACTAGTTCAGTAACACTGACAAGATGCAAGGCTAAAATCCACCTTCTTCATCCTACAGGTCAAAATATATTTCATCCAGCCTCTTTAGGATTTAGCTGAATCCAGCTAATTTTCTACTGGGGGGTAGCAATCAATAGCAGAACTTTTTGCCATGTTTTATAAGCTCAGTCAGGTTTTTCCAAAAACAGTCATGATACTATCTATCACAGATATCAGGCTGTCAGCTTTCAGAACAAGTAACTTCCCAATATGACTATTTCCAAAAAGGAAATCAGTAAGTCTCTTATGTGGAACTGTGTTGAAAGAAGAGAACTAGTAACTGCTTCCTAAAAACACTCAAAGCTTGAAAGGACAGAGTCACGAAAGAATATCTACCCAACAGCGCTAGATTAAAAACAAGATGACAGCCTTTCATGATGAGAGACATCAAGAACAGGTGAAAGAATGTGAAAAACTGCAGCCTGGACACCACATGTGTACTTGCTGACAATCACTACATGAATTATTTATTCCCTGTACCAGCCAGCTTTAGTGCCTATTTCAAAAATATCACAGCAAATATGGAACTTAAAACATAACACTCTTGGCAACATATTTTTCTTATCAGAAATTAGAAAACTACAGGAAAAGATGATTATATTAATGAGAAGTGGATTTCTTAATAGCATTTTAAACAACTATTTCATTTGAGGTGGAGGCATTTTCATTCACAGTGAACACAAAGCACTGTCACTATCACCTGTTTTTGATGGCCAGAAGTCTGCTCTTTAAAATGCACCAATAAATCTCACCCAGCACATGCAGAAGCATCCAAAAATAAGTCTGAATAAAACCAAGATTGCTTTCAAAGGATCCCCTTACTTTTATGTATTCCAACCTTCTTCAGTGGGAAGTTGGGGATACCATTACAAAGCTGAAGGGTTTGTCTCAGCAGATGCAAAGCTACCAAAAAGAAGAAGTACCAACCTGTTTCTACACGAGACACCCTGTATCTACTACGACCCCAGCAAACCTTCCCCCAGTCTGTATTTCACAGTCACTACTTCACAGTCTGTACTTCCTAGCCTTGCTCAGGTGTGCTTTTTCCAATGTTGGCAGTTGGGGTGGATAAAAAATTTAAGAAAATAAGATTTTATTAAAATCCAATTTTATAAATATTAACCTATTTAATAAACACATGAGGCTTTTTAATGCATGCCAATCTGCATTTGAAATTTTGATAGTCTAAATTTTAATAAATTTAGTTTTCAAAAATCACTGAAAAAAATTAAGACAGAAGGTTATTATTCAAATCACTGGGCTGGACAAGATGACTCTCTCTGCTCATACCTTGGTCAAGTTTTGAGGTCAAACCTCAAAAAATGAGGTAATGAAAGACATAAGATGTACCTGTAAATAACTGTACAGGTACAAAGAGCGTTTTCTTTTCGTCCCCTTCCACATTCAGCTCCTAACCACATTCAATGGCTAATTCCTTGAAACATGAAAAATTGACTTGAAAATAAGAACTCTATTTATATGTTGGAGACAGAAGAGAGTTATTAGTTCTAGAGTCTTGAAGCTCATCATAACAAAAAAAAAAAAGGTCATCTTAATTCATCATCTATCTTCCTCTGTCCAATTTTAAAGGGACAAATTTCAGTTTATTTTCAATGTAAAACACAGTATGTTTTAGATCATTTGCCAAAACAAGAGTTAGAATGAAATGCTGTTTAATCAAATGGACTTAATCAAATGCTA
This sequence comes from Corvus brachyrhynchos, assembly GCF_000691975.1. Classification (NCBI taxonomy): domain Eukaryota; kingdom Metazoa; phylum Chordata; class Aves; order Passeriformes; family Corvidae; genus Corvus; species Corvus brachyrhynchos. The sequence goes on along the minus strand of NW_008236965.1, from coordinate 5,046,399 downwards.
CTCAGCTCTCTAAAAGAACAAAGAAGACACCAATTTCAAAAAAGTTTTGAAAATAAAGTAATACATATAAGTACATAGCAGTTATATATTTGCTATGCATCAATACATATTTAGCCTTATCATGTACAGGCTAAATAACCCATGAAAGATTTCTTTCTTCTCAGTAGCAAGATTAGAGTACAGCATATACTAAAATTTTAAAAGCAACATATTCTATTGTTCACCAACTACTTCTTTTCTAGAGTGCACTTCATAAGCTAAAGCTTTAGATACAAGCCAAGATCAGAGTAAGATTATTTAACATAGTTCTTCTACTTACTGATTCAACACTCCGTGTGTTTACATTACTCCCACCCTATCTGTAACCACAGAATTCTGCTGATAAGATTACTCAACAGAAGACAGGCAAGAGCAACCACATCTATCACTTAAGAAATTAGAGACAAAGAAAAAAAAAAAAGACAAAGCTATCCTGACTGACTCATGAATACCAAGTAAAAAAAAATAGTTAGAGAAGGTAGTGGTAAGGGCAAAGACAATCCCGTGACCAATTTGTATTTCCTCTTACAAGCTTCCATACTGAACTCCAGTTTCTTGCCTGAGATGCTTTAAAACTCTGCAACTTCTTTCTAGAAGAGTCAACCTTCCAGCAAACTAGATGATTATTTTGTTTAAGTGATGGCAAGCACCACCTTTTTTAACAGTAATAGTTTTTATCCCGGAATGGTGTGCTACAAGGGAAGGCAAATATGTGCTGTCTTCTAAGACTTGTTATTTGCTTATTGTCCAATGTGCGGAAAATGAAGTTCACAGTCATGCTTTCGAGACTTCTGCAGCTATGCCTTAACCACGCTGAAGTCTTCAACTCTTCTGGGTGTTCAAAACATAGCAGGACACCACTTTTCTCAAACAAACCCCTTGTCTTTTCCTGATGCATGTGAAATACCTTTGAGTGACAAAAACTTTTGCTCTTCCCAAGCCACACAGTTACTCACCCTCAAACGAAGTTTACTAAGACAAGCCCCAGACTTACCATTGCTCAGGAAGGGGCCTACTTCTCACTCCCTACTACACAGGGTTGTAAGCACCTTTTAGCTACCATTCACCAAGCCTCAGTGCATACAGCTGAGGCTATCCAGACAGAACAAATATGAAATTTCTCCTTTCCCTTCTTTTTGTGCTTCCTTAGTGGGATTATCTTATCTGCTTGGAACAGGGAGACTCTTTGACTATATTTAGACAACAGCCATGCAGAAAACCTACAAGAGAAGGGGACAGACTTCCTCCATAAACTCTTGGTGCAACAATTAAACGGATGACTCCTGCCATTACAGAAAATCTATTCTAGCAAAAGACAATTATTTACCAAGGGAACACAGAAGCACATAAAGCAGCTTGGGCTGAAGATGGAAAGCTCAAGGAAAGTACAAAAGTGCTATCAGCCTTTCATGGGGGAGGACTACCAATCTGGAAGCTTTCAAAGCAGCAGCAACGTGGTTTCAGACAGTGGATCTTTTGCTCTTCATATTTTTTTGTTTCACCAGCCCAAACGCTCTTGTTTCTTCTGAAGTCTCACTCTCTGTTTTAGCTCTCAACTCACAGTTAACATCTGCAGACATGACAGAGCAGAAATCATACTTTTGTGGTACACAGTGTACTTGTGGATGAATTTCTTTTAAAATGTTCATTTTATCTTCAAGAGACAGTTGCTAATACCGTTCACTGTGATAAAATTTGATTCTTTGTCCTGCTTAGTTATTATCCTGCTAAATTATAGGCAGTTCCAGAATAAAGCCCTACATTTCATTTAACAGCACATCTAGACACATTCCTCAATTTCAGAGTACAGTAATGGTTTCAAGGCTGTCACAGGACAGAATTCTTTTCACTGAACTTGTACAACTCAAGGCAGCCAAATTCAGCATATGTATTCTAAAACAATGTGAAGTTCGAACTAACCTGTATTCAGTAAATATCACAAACTGTCCCTCCTTAATCTGACAGTATAGCAATTGTCAAGTTGTATCCCATCAGCTTCAAAAAGAGAATTTAGCAGGTTCCCCACTTTCTTTCCTCTTGGATTAAAGCTACCAGGCCTTACCTTTAGCTGCTGTTCTCCCCATGGTAACACTTCTGTGATCTCCCCTCTCACAATAAAAAGGCTGAAGTTGAAAGACCAGTTAATTCTTCCTTTCAGCACAACAGTTTCCTGTGGAGCAGTAATACAACAAGTTAGGGGGGAGGTTGTTGTTGGCATTTGGGTTTTCTTTTTTTGGAAAGGATGATTTTTTTTTTGTATTGGTGTATAATTATCTTGCTGGTTCAAAATTACAAATGTTTAACAAACTATCTGTAGGAGAGTAGTGTGCAAACAACAGTTACATAAAAGTAGCAAGGGTACCAAATGCAAACTTTCATTTTGTTGTTTTAAACAGTTAATGGTCTAATGATTTGCTTTTTCTGCAGATTTCTAATATAAAGAAAGATAAAAAATGTGCTTTATTCCTTTTCCCCCCAAGAAACATTACTGAAAAATGGAAACCTTTATACACAACGTACTCACCCTACCTCACTTGCACAGAGTTAAACAATCATCAACTTGAATATCTTTGAGTAAAACACATTATCTTGCACAACTACAATTGAAGAGGGAACAAAACACTAATGTAAAAAATCTGCACAAGGCCCAAGTGCTCAGTGATATCCCTGCCCTCTGATTTGTAACAGACTTGTAACTGCACACAGAGAACTGTTAGGGAAATGCTAAGTGCAGATAAAAGCAATGAGCCACATTCTCATAGGGTTTAGAAACTGGAAGGGACAGACTGGTTAAACTAGTGTAAAACAGCAAAAACAAACTTTCTTTTTCGTGTGTGTTACTGTGATTTTCTATTCCAGCATCTATTATTTTGAACTTTGACTGCGTTCAAATCAAACTCATTTCAAGCATTTAGCCTTGAAGCAACAAAGCCAGCAACTTTATTATCCTTCTCTATTAACTTTCCAAGTATAATGAGTAAATACATTCAAATTTCTGAATTATGTTCTTGGATAATTTCCTTTCAAGGAACTTCCAAGAGGTTTAAAGCTGACATCATCAAAAGCTTGACGGATTTTTTAAATTTAAGTATGTGCATACTTTTTCCATGATTAATTTTGTCAAAGGCAACATTTTCAGAAGCTACATCTTCCACTGTGACATAAAAGCAGTAATGGTTGAAAAGCAGGTTATCTACTTGGAATTTCTTGACTCTTCTACTCACATGCTAAAAAAAAAAAAAAATACACATATATATTACATATAAAAAGAGAATTATCATACAGCTGAGTATCTTCCTGAAACTGTGATACTTCACTGAAACTTCAAGAAACCTGCACACTATGATGATGGACTGGATGAGGAAAATTTTATACTGTGCAAAACCATGGCTAAAGCTAATTAAATGTTTTTGGTTTTTTTTAAATGCCAGTGACCGATGAATTCATTTCATGTGTGTGTTGTCTGTGAACACGCTGGACAGCTACTACAAAAACTCCAGACTGAGAAAGGAGTCATAAATGAAACTGAATACTACCATAAAATAAGCAGGTTTTGCTACACAACAGCATTCATAGCATAAGTGATCATCAAGATTAAGAATAGAAATCCTTTTAAGCCATCAAATAAATTTGAAATACTTTATACTTTCATAGACTCCCCCAAAAATTCAAAGCTTTTCCAGTGCAAGTAATAAATCATGGAAGGTGATGCAGAGTCAAAGTAACTGTTTTTACAGATTACTTTAGAACAGCGAATGGTTTTTATCTTTTTGTTCCAAGTACCAGATTGCACTTGGTGCAGTAATAAAGATTCCAACCCTGCAGTGATAGTCATCAAGTTTAGCACAACCGGAGCATCTGTGAGAACATAAAAAGGATTCCAGCTTTTCATTAGCTTGTGTTGTACCAGATAGGCTGTTTTACAGCATGCCCACCAGCCTGTTAAAAATATAAGACAACTGAAAGCTCTGAAAGAGCTGTTTGAAATGAGGCAAACCCAACCGCAGGAACACAATATATCACTGTTTCGAAGAGGTGCTACTTAAAACTCAGTTACACCTAAGCATTCAATTTAAAGCCGCTATTAAATTAGCTCATAGATTGTACTGTTTGTCACAGAAAAATCCAAGAACTTCTGAGCCTCTATCTAA
>NW_008236965.1:5031824-5042188 GCF_000691975.1 Corvus brachyrhynchos | reverse complement strand
ACCGGTTACCTCCAAATCAGGGCAGGGTCAACCTGAAACAAAGTTTTAACTTCTTCTGCAGGAGCAGACCTAGGAACTACCTTCCCTCACCTCACATACTTAGGGGCAAGCTTTAAGTAATGCAGTTATGTCCTTTGCTAACCAAAACAGCCCCTTACATCGCACTCACCATCACCAGCCTGGCTCAACCCACAGAACATCCGTCACAGAAGAGAAGAAAACCACCAGCAAATACAGGGAAAACACCTCCAGGGGACATTCTGGCAAAATTATGTAGCAAGGACAGAACTCAACACATTCTTGTACATGTGCCTTGGCAAACAAGCTGAGTGAGAAAGATGGGGTTAAGAAATTAATTGAGCAGCTTCTAAAAATGAAGGGAAAAATGAAACAAAACAAGGTCAGGAATATATGAGCAAACAAAGAAATGCAATGGCAAGGCTGAAGTGCAATGGCGTTAGAGTGCACAAAACAGCAGAATGAAAACCAAAGTTACAAAGACTGAGGTAAGCGCACAGGTTGCCGTCACAGACAGAAGATGACCCAAATATTTAAGAGACTGTCAGTACAGAATCCAGTGAGAAACCATTGAGAAACCATTCTGTACTGTCAGTACAGAATCCAGTGAGAAACTAAATTAAGGAAAAAGGGGGGAAAAAAATCCTCAAACCTAGCATAATATTGGATTAATCATCAAAATGTCTTCAATCCAAAGAGAATTCAAAGGATATCCACACTCATGAAGTGTATTATTTATATCACTTACATCTCAATTCATTCTGTAAACTGAGTTTTTGTCTTTCTCTGATTAATGTCCCTTTTTTAAAAACATAATGAGTTTCTTTCTTAAAAATCAGATGGAAACCATTTATGTGCCTTTAATTCCTTACTGAAGTTTTTTATTGTTAATCCCCAAATCACTTCTACTAGCCACCTTCCACTGTGCAAGTCCTTTCTCAGAAACCATTATATTAGTAGACAAGCCTAAGTCTTCACCCTCACTGCATTGCTAGTACATAATACTGGTGTCAGAAAACAGGATGGAAAACATTTTTCCTGCCTAACTTTGCTCTTTTTATTTTGAAAGAATTACTGAAGGGGTATGCATTGCTTTATTTCAAAGAAGGTGGTATTCTACAGAAAATGTCAAAATTGCTCTCTGTTTTGCCTGCCATGCATCTCCATTATCCTTTTCACTGTTAGCCAGGCACTCAAGTAAGCCAAATGTCCTGAAAAAAAAATTTATGCATACCTAGGGCTTCCCAGTGCAAGTTTATCTTGACAGCATGCCTGCTCATAAAAACACACAACAGAATTACAGAGACAAATGTAACATTTAAAAGAAGCCTAGGCAAAAAGGAAACGTTGGGTTCAGTCTGCACAAAAAAGACTAAGGTTTTTCTGTCAATGATTCTGCATCTAAGGCAGGACAAGAGACAGCAATTTTAAAGCCCATTAGCTTTTTTGACCCTACCAGGGGTACAAATGCAGTAACTCACACCTCACCATTGGCAACCTCATGGGTGGGACAGTCATCAACGGGCAATCTCTGCTGGATAAGGACTGAGGCTATTCTTTTACACAGATATACTGATACTGCACAGAGGAGGAATCTAACAAAACATCCACTTTGAAGCATCAATTAAGTTCTCCGTTTTAGTTTGAAATAAAGGCAGACATTTTCAGGTTTAATATGAACAAGAAGTTTTATTTGTCCCTTTTTTCTTCTACAAATCCTTCAAGATTAAAATTCCATATGCAATGGGGAAAAAGAATTACGCATAGTTTGAACAGCAAAACCAGTTATAGACAGAAAAGAGGTACAGAGTAAGCTAAGAAATATTTCCCCCTGCCAATTCTTTCATTTGTACAAGTCTTAGTTTGCTTTCACCACCAGCATTCATGTGCTATTACATTTAGAAACACATGAGACATCAGGCACAACTGCTGGCCATGCTCCCATCGCTCCTCTCCTCTTCCTTGCTGTTTGTCACTGCCAGTGCTGCAGAACCATTCAAGGAAAGGACCTGTGCAGCCTCCTCCATGGACACACAGTCCAGCAGCCATAGTTCCCATTCCAAATTCCACACACGGGGAACATGTACCTACAGGCACTAGTTGCTTCCCAAACAAGTGTGACTTAACTGCATCACTTCAAAGCTATCCTTCATGAATCTGGAATACCTTTTCCTTAAACCTAATCATCTATTCATCTGTTGTCTCTTAAATAAAAACCCTACTTCATACCATTTTTAAAACTCTTTAAGGGGCTGAAAAGAGGCAAACAAAGAGAGTAAGAACGTAAGAGGAGTTTTTTAATAAAATACAATATTTTATTAAATGAAATTTGCAATACTTAAAAATACTTTCTAGCAAACTACCCAGCATATAGACTCATCTATACTTGAAGACACAACAGCATACTTCCTTATTTCTGTAATAGAGATAATCAGTTTATCTCTTAGTGCATACTGTGGCATCATTATGGAAAAGTAACATCTCAAAGGCTAAAGGAAGAAAAATTACATGAATGTATCAGAACTTTAGAAAATGTAACAAAAGCTTTGTATTTATAAACTCAGTATTATTTAGAATTACACATATGACTTTAAACCAAAACATTAAAAATCAGGTCTTCTTTCATTTATGCACACAAATATGTATCAGTTGGCATTCTGACAAGAAATATGATCTGAGTTGGAATCCCTTTTAGTTCATATTCTTTGTATAAAAAAACCCCAAAAAGTTAAATTCTTTCAAGAAAAGGAAATCAAACTTCCACATTTTCATACAACTGAACTTCTAATAAACTGATATATCTGAACACCTCCTCTAGTCTCTACAAGCAGAGCTAGGACAGACAGACTTTTGTCAAATTTACAGTCTTTCAAACCAGCAAATATTAACTACCCATATACATCATTACAACAACTAAGCTCAAGTATTTCTTAAGTTGTTAAAGAAAGCAAGTGGGTACTTAGTGCTTTACGAATATATTTTTGTAATGTCATTTTCTTTAACATCAAGCAGAAATTTTCTGCACTATCAAAAATGCTCGGAAAGTCACCCGCGGTGTACTGCTCACTATTTATGAAGTGATTAGCATAAACAAAGTTTTAAGCTGTCAGCAGTAAAATATTGCCTGTAAATGTTCTGCTCTCCCTCCAGGTAAGTTTACGACCTGCTTTAGAATATGAGCAACTGTAATTACAGTTAGTCATACATTTCAAGACTGCAAAACTCTCTCTAAACTCTCAAACCCTATTAAGTGTGTTATTCAGTACAGAGTAAGGCATTGTATATTTTAAAAAGAAACACTACCAAGGTTTAGACCAAAGATTTGCCCCAAAAAATCCTGAAACAAGAAATAATACTTATAAATGAGAACATTAGAGAAGTAAGGTCTCCAAATTAAACAGCACAGCTTGTATTAACGCACAGCAGAATTTGTCATGTAGATTTAACATTTACTAAATTGACAGTAATTTTTGAAACTGCAGTTTAGAGCTGCTCTATGGCTACCAACAAAAAATGAAAAAGCTTTTCTCCTCCTTCCCTCCCTCCCCATCCCGCTTTAAAAGTCAAAAGATGTGGGGTTGTAAAAACCTGAAAAAGGAAATGGTATGTGTGAAGTCAGCAGTTCAGCAAAGCAGCTGACTGGCCATTAACAGCTTTAAATATTCTTAAAATGCCAATCTTCCCACATGAAAGGGTATTTTAATGTTATATTAAAATAAATAAAAAAATATGTCTTATGTTTCTACCTTAAGCAAAACTGCCAGTTTTAGTAGTTTACTAGTACATATTTACAGTAGCATAAGACTTTGACAATTTGTTTAAACATTTTGGTGAATTCAGCACACTGAAACCTCTGTGCTGTTTTCCACTTCCCCCTTCAAGCAAGGAGTACTCTTCCTGAAAACATTCATCATTGTTATTCAACCTGGCTTTGTCCAAATACCTAACCCAATTTTTTTTCCTACAGTAAACTAATTAAGTGATGCAAAAAAAAAAGAAAATCTTTTTTTTTTGCATGATTAGCACTAAGAGCTATATACCTGCAGGAAATTCTCTCTACACTCAGATACATCTCCTCTGTCTAGCTCAGGCTCCCTTGACACAGAAGAGAGGTCTCCAACTATTTGTTCTGCAAGGCACTGAGCATACTTTTAGCACAGCGTAAACACAGAAGGTAAGGAAGAAAAGAAATTGCTGCTGCAAATATAGCAAGAGATGCCCAGATGCTAAAGAACCCTATACAGCTTTTCTGCACTTTTCTTCTGAAGACAAGAAGCAACACCACCAGCAGCAGTCAGAAAGAGAGTGTATGCCCTAAGGTAACAAGGGGGGAAAAGACAAACAGAGGCCCAATGGCAGAAAGGGGATTTTTAACCCTTTAGGCAACTCTGCCTTCCTCCCTTCTTACACTGCCTTCAAACTGGAAAAGGACTGTGAAAGCTTGGTTCAGATATGATCCAACAGAGCTCTATCCACACAGTGCATAGCCAGCAAATTCATCCCCAAGGTCCAGATTTTTTATTCACAACAGAGTATCCACAGAAACATACGCACTTTTACTCTGATGAAGAAATCTGCAGCAGTCAAATAGCATGCACAATTTATTTTTTCATTGCAGGCATGGAGAACAGCCTTGGGACGTTTCTGCACAGGATCCGACTGCAGTCAGCAACCCAGATGAAGTTACCTTGTTTCAGAACAACATGCTTGTCTCCCCTCCCTTGTACTCAATGCCAACAGCAACGTACTTCTGCTACCATCCTCTTCCAGCATGTAATATATCTGTTTCTCTGTCCCACTTGAGAATCCAAACAACATATTGCTGACTGGGACTCCCTGCTACTGTATATTAACAAAGACACAATTTGCCTCAACACATTTTTCTGCTGCTGCAACACTCCATGGTGTAGCCTGTCTTACATAAAGGAGTAACTACACTGATCCCACGTACTGGTGTCCAGTCAGAGAACAAAACCAAACCAACCAGAACTAAACAACCCTTAAGCAATCTCCTGATAGCTCGCCTGTTGAGACAATGTTTCTGTGGGAAGAAAACCCCAGGGAGCTCCTTGCAGTTTCTAGGCACATGCACTAGACTCACCTGTTGCTGGTGCTGATACCTGTGCTGTTTCCACCAAAAGTCCCCTTACACAAGGGATCTTCGTGCAGATGCCACCAAAAATATTTTTTGATCTATTTGGACAAACATTATCATTGAATCACAGAATACTGTGAGTTGGAAGGGACCCACAAGGATCCTCAAGGACAGGACAAGGCTCCCTGGACAGGACAACCCCAAGAATCACGCCAAGTGCCATTCCAAAGGACCATTCAGTGCTGCTAGACATTTCTGCAGCTAACAAAGCACTAACAGGTCATAAAAGACATAACAACTCCTAAATGCTCAAAGGACTAGACAGCTGCAAATACTCCGCTGTACTATTTGCTTCACTCTTCAAAAATGGAAGAAGACGAAAGACTTAAAGCATCATGAACATTTGCAGCAAATCTGTATTTCTCTTCCCACTTCCTTCTATGAAAACTTTCCAATTATATTAAAAAAAAACAACCCACAGGGGAAGCAAGCAGTAACAGGGCAATCTCCTCCACCTCTTCTTCAGCATGACTGCACACCTTTCACTAGTTGGATGTGGCTTCAGCCCAGGACAGAGGCAGAGTATCTCCCTTTCTGCTGTTTCTGGAGATCGCCTTTCTGAAGGCAATCCCCCCTCTCTCATCCACCCAGTGCTTACACCATTGAGCATTAGGGAATATTCAGACTAGGTAGTGTTTTCCTACAACAAGCTAAAAAATAATTACATACATATTCAAAGTTTTCAACCTAACTACAACACTGCTTATTTTGAGATTGAAAACAGTTCGTATCGTCTGACCTTTCCAGAAAACCACTGTCTGCCTCTTTACAGCCCTCCAGTGCAGGGTACACATACAAGAGATTTGGTAGGGGAAGTGCCATCAAACATGTGGCAGCCCTTTTAATCTTTGAGCCCCTGACACACACTAATGACAATAAAGAGTTCCACCAAATTTAGCAGCTCTGATACCCTTTCACATTCCTCCATGCACAAGACTCAGTTTTACAAACTGTCCTTTTTAAGTGGGCTTTTAAAAGTGCCCCAAGAACTGCACTCCTTCCCACTGAACCTGCCTGCATTAATCTCTGATAGATTCCACACAGTACATAAATAATGGTACACGCTTCATTTTAGGTATGCACCTCATTAAAACGGTGCTACTCTCTTATAGGTTTTATAAACTTCAGCTGCTCCCTGAACTAAGGTATGGTAGAGAGGATGAAAGGCTCAACCTCGTCTTTGCCCCACAGTAAAATGAGTCTCGTATTACCTGAAGACAACTGACTTAGATTTCCATCAAAGAAATTCATCCCTTTTACTAAAATTGATGGAAATGAAAATTACAGAATCCCCTTGGTATCTTAAATAGAATTTCACCTGATTTGTGAAGTTTAAGGCCTAGAATCAAAATATCTGAACAGTGCATCTACCTTTCAATAGAATGTCTTACTTGGGTTTAGAGACAACATACAAATAGGAAGAATATAAACCACTTAAGGGTTAAAAAAAAAAAAGAGTAATCAGTCCAAAACACTGCTCAAGCATAAACTGGATACAGCATTACTTTTACAAAGCCAAAAAAGAAAATGTACTTCAGGATTAGCTTGTACATAAGATATCTAGACAGTGTCTTACCTGTGAAGTAGAAAGGCTATCACCCTGTTAAAACACATGAGAAGGCACCAAAATTCTGTTAAAGGTGTAGTATTTCAGAGAGACTTTGATATTAGGCTCTGCTAGTAATTCAGAAAAGCAGGAAGAGAGTGCTTGTAAGAATCACAATAAGCACCCCATTGGTATTGCATCAACTTGGATCCAAACTGATCAACTGCTACCCATAAAGCAAGAGCCTTAGTTAGAGTCCAGAACTATGAAACAGTCTTGAAACAACATTGCTGAAATAGAAGAGACATGGAACATCACAAAGAAGAAATCTATACTTCATTTAGACCCAAGATAAGAAAATAATGAATTTTTGGTCCTATCCAAAAGACATAGAAAGTAAAGCTGTTAGTTTTTCTGACAGGGATCTTGGGAGGAGAGTTGGTAGGGGCACGCACACAGCATATCCCTGCATACACACAGTGCTAAGGGTATTAACACATCACATCCCCTCTACTACAAACCGTTTAGTTGTGTGTACCTGTGCCCAATGTCCATTGTATACAAAAGAAACTATCAGAGCAAGCCCAAATAAGTAAAAGTGATAAGTTGGCTGATAGAGACAGCTGCTGCTTTCTGAATGGTTATGAGGCAGCTCCTGACTATCCTCCAGATCTACACCCTTGTTGACCAAGTGGAAAGACTAACAAGGACGAAATAAAAGTACCTCTGACAGTCATCATCACCACTTATGCACCAGTTACTCTTTGTGTATAGATCTGCCGCAGATAAAAGGGGAGCCTGCTCACTGTTGGCTCAGGTACCTGAAGCCACCCTTCCCATCCCAAAAGATGGTAATCTACTTGAAGAGATCACAGATACAGAATATGAGTTTTAGGCAATGTGATGAGTTTACAGAAACACAGCTGGACTGAGCAGGTGACTCACCAAAACATCCCCTGCTGCCCCCAGGAGCAAGGCAGCATTGCTGCTGCTCCGTGGCCAGCACTGCGGCAGGAGCTGGGTGCACACCCTCAGCCCTCACACGTCAAGTCAGCCAGCAGGTGCATGAAGGTACAAAAATAGTATTTACACGGAAACATACTCTTAAAAAACCCTACAGTTCACTTAAGGACTTAACTGCCCCACTTTTTAGTGACTTTACCTCAAACAAATTAACTGCCTCTCCACTTAGTCATTATAAGGAAAGTTGCTCACACACACTATTACCAGTCATCGTTTCAATGCAAAAATACACTTATCTGCAAATAACTAATCCAAAAGCTTCCCAAAACTGAATTATAGAACACTTGGACCTTAAAAGAAGTCTCCAAAGAAGCTGTACAAATTTTCTAGGAAAAGCACCCTCATATACCATAAACATAAATCACAGTAATAAAGAATTATTCATCAAATTGTATTACAATATTAACAAATATTCTGGAACTTTAAATTTAACATTTTCATTGCTTCTTCTTTACCCACTGCTCTATTATGCCTTGACAATTTTATATGGGCTTTTCTGGCTCTTCCCACATGCTAGAAAAATCTCATTCTGGGCAACTTACAGTTGCATGTCTTACACTTTAAATAATACAAATGGTATAGTCCTTTACATTTAAGATTTTAATCTCTGAAAGAAGCAATCGGCACAAAGGCTGCATGCCTAAGGCTATTTCTTTCAAATGGGAATGAACAGAACTTTAAATGCCCTGCAGATGTGGAGGTCACAAAGTTGCTTAACAACCTCCCTTGTCTAGACTCCTTGAAACAGTGTCCTGGTCCCTACCTGCAATTTGTTCTATTTTTACACTTAAAAAATATCACAGTAGACTATCTAGTATAGACTAGTATTTCTAAAGAATTCCTTAAAACACGAAAAGAATAACTATGTATTTCACTCAGCCTTGTTTGAGGTAGATGTATCCAGATAAATAAGAAAGCCAGCTGCAGTGTCCTGAACGGTTAATGACAAATGTAGTTTCCTGTTAGTGACACTATTTAGTAGCAGCGGATAATTGGTGAGGACTTCATTTGTCCCTGTACATTCACTCAGTAAAGGGAATAAACAGGACTCGCTCACAGCTCACGATCCCACTGGAATATCAAGAAAACAACAAAAGACACCTATGTACAACAGGCAGAAGCAGCTACCTATGTTTGCTTCAAGTTTTTTCACATTCTCTCAAGTAAATCTGCATTTTATACACACAAATTTTAGACAGGTAATGGAATTAATACTTTCTCAGTACTACAGATTTCACACTAACGAAATGCCTCTTTTGAACTCGAGCAGTTACTCCAGAAAACAATGCCTCTGCCTTACGAGAGCACACTATCTGGACACAGCAACAGCAGTCACAGCAAAGGAGGAAAAAAAAGCATCTGTACATTCAATGTAGAAACACACAAAGTCAAAAGAAAAATATCTTAAAGTACTGCCATTGCTTGTTTCCTAAAATTCCTGCATCAAGATCAATACTTACATATGTGTGAATGTTAAGAACAATCTAGTTATGTTATGTTCTCATATCTACGTGGCTTCTAATTGCTGTGGAAGTAGTTTATACTTGCAGCTATAGCACAGCATGAAAAGCCAACATTTATTTTTGCTGAATCTGAACATTACTACAAAAATATAAAATACCAAGCAACCTGAAAGATATCACACTAATATTGTTACCTATTTACACCAAATAGAAAACTAAAGCATCAACTCCATCAACCGTGTTTCAAGCAAAATTAGTAAACTCTACTTTCATATTCAAGACTAGACCATGTTAAAGTTAAAAGCCATACAAACACTTCCCGGTCTCAACCTCAGTTTCACCATACACTGTTTCCTGCAGCCTCCCGCTTGCATTACTGTGCAACTTCCCATAAATAAAGTACTAACAGAGGTGTCTCCAATGCGCTTTTTCTTTACATCAATTCAAGTAATATCATCCTTAAATAGTACTTACATTTTATGGTACCCTAAGGGAGAAAATCAGCTCCCCCTGCTCCCAAACACACAGCCTGGCTGTACAAGGAATTTCTCTGGACATGCTGTAAGTGCGACCACTCACGTGGGCTGTGGGTTGCTGTAGCCTGAGCAACACTTGATGGTGGCCCAGGGAGAGCTGGTACAGTGCAACGCATTCCCTCCCCTATTTATTCCGTAAGATTAACGTGACAGCCCAGAACCCAAGTGTAACACAGCAAATGCCTTCCCGCAATACTGCTCCATCTGAACCAGTGCTGCAGTTGTTACCAACCCTGAGCGACTGCCCCACCAACTACTTTGCTCTGCCTCTTCCAAATAGGAAGATGCAGTACGAATGATTTAAAAATCCAAAGGTTTAAGACTGTTACTCTGAATTATAAAAAATTCATAACCAGTCAAATTTGAAGAGCTGTTTACAAGTCAGACACAGCATGCTCTGAAAACTGACTTTCATATCTACAGTCAGTCTATGCTTTTTAAGTTTTAGTCACCTTGTCTACATTAGTTAGGATATGTGTGAGTCACAAGCAAAGTTTACATGACCAGATCTCACTAAAATATCAGTATTTCCCATTTCCATTAAACTTTTTAGGTCTTAGAATTATTTTTTGCTATCTCTTATAGTCTAACTCATCAGTGAGAAACAGAAAATAACTGTAGGG
>NW_008236965.1:5031084-5031537 GCF_000691975.1 Corvus brachyrhynchos | reverse complement strand
GGAAATATATCAACTTTAAATTGTATTAACACTTAAAGCCTGCCTTCACTCCTAAAGAATAACTGAGCATAAAATTTAACTTGAATATTGATACATACTACAGCACTGCAATGTGTTTTGTAGGTCAGCCTAGCAGCTAAAGACAACAACGATGCAGAATGCTGTAACAGAACTTTCCATACTTGAACTACTTTCTTTGGACCAGCCAAAATTATGACTCCCCGTGCAAGATATCCCCGTTAAGTCGGCAATCAGTATATGCCACACACGCAGTTTAACTGTAAAGAAAACGGGATCGGTGTCGTAGTGCATCGCAACTCGACATGTGCCGCACAACAGGCCACGTCCGACACTGCGCTGTCTTCAAGCGGCACCCCCAGCCTCCTTACCCAACACAAGCGAGCCCTCCGAATTAAATGATTTTTAACGCGCATCCGGCTTTTCTGGTCGACG
>NW_008236965.1:5029887-5030099 GCF_000691975.1 Corvus brachyrhynchos | reverse complement strand
AGGGGGCGGGACGTGGGGGACGCCGACGGCCGGGAGGGTCGGGGTTGGCGGGAACTGCTGCACCCGGGGAGCGGGACCGCCTTGTGAGGGGGGGAAAATGAGCCCTTGGCAGGTGTTTGTGTAGGAGACTTCGGTGTGAGCAGTGAACGCCTGGAAAAGGCGTGGGGGATGGATGGCAGGGGATTCTGAGGGGAAACCTGAGGCAGGGGGGG
>NW_008236965.1:5003294-5029869 GCF_000691975.1 Corvus brachyrhynchos | reverse complement strand
GTACACGTGGTGAATAGTGCCCTGCATTGTACGTGCACCAGTGATCACGGTATACGTGTAGAATTATAAATAACCACTTATAACGGGTATAACGCACGTTATAATCGGTGCATATCCACTTGGGTAATATCACACAATTATTTTACAGACACCCACGCTTGTAAGTGCTGTAGAATAGGAAAAGCTCTTCCTTGGCTTTTTGGGAGCGTGCATTCCCATTTTGTAACCTTTGGGTGTTTTAATTCATACCCCAAGAGGCGTGTAGGCATGAGCATAAATGGTAAAAAATCATACTTTAAACGCTACCAGCATTCGGAGGAGTTTGTGCCCAGGTTTCATCTTCACTACCTAACATCACTTGGAAATGAAATTTTAAATTCAAAATTATGCCAAGGTCATGAGACCCATGAGAGTGAGATTCTATGAGGTTTTTTAATTAAGAAAAAAACCAAAACCAAACCACAGAAAAGAAACCCCAAATTTATACCCAACCCCCCTCACACTCTTCTGTATGAAAGCAAAATTCATACAGCCCACTTTAGTATCCTGCATGTACCGCAAGTTACTACTAACAATTTATTTTAAGCACTCTCATAAGCAGTAAATGGCCCTTTAGAAACAAGGAAAATGGGTCCTTGACATATTTATAAATATTTAATATTTAGACAACATGAAAGAAACAAGTAAAAATATGCTAATCCAAGTGATTAAAATACACAAGAGAAAGAAATACTGAAACATGTTCAGAAAGCCTTTATAGTGAAGTGTGTTATGCTCATCACCAATGCAGATGAATGCCGCTTTTAATTTGAAATATTTTCCCCTTCCTGTAATATTGAACTTTTGCAGGAAAATGAGAAATTATGTTCATTGTAATGATGGATACAAAAATGTGCCAAGTGTCACAGAATAAGTCCCTGTGAGACACAGAGGAAATGAAAACATATTTTAAAGCTATTCTTTAAACCCAAGCCAGTGCTAGATACAACATCTGAGGAATCTGTTCCCTGGGAGCCAGTGGGACACCGTATCGTTGGTTTCTGCAGCTGTTGTTGCAGAGCCATCAAACATGAACTGGTGCAGTCCTATACCTGCTCATAATTTTCCCAGAAGGGTGAAATCAGGAAGCCCAGCCAACAATAATCCTGCTTCTTAGACCCCTGATGTGATGAAGCAGAATAAACAATAGTCATAAGAATAAATGTCTACAAAATACATCACCAGTAAAAAGAGAGGAATAGAAGAAAACTATTAACACTCTTCTAGTCCAGGAGTCAAATGGATCTATAATGCCTTCACATGTGTCTTCCACCTACAAGCTATAGCTGATGTAAAGCAAAAAATTTCTTTACAGGATTATTAGAAAAGGACGAAGAAATCCTGACTGCTTCTATTTTCCAGTAGAATAATGAGCTTGTTTTCTGGTGACTCGCCCATCACCTTTCATTTTCTTTTGTAGGTATTGAACTGAAATATTTGGGTCAGAAAAACCAGGCATGTTTCTAAGTTCTCAGTGTTCTTCACAAAGAGAGAGATAGACACGTGCGTCTGCATGTATATGTTAAGTATGGATGTATACATATACAAATATATGTATACATACATAAATATATGGCTTCGTAGTTTTTTGCAGGAAGATTCAGTGATTTTAGAAAGAAGCAACAGCATCAAAACACACAAAAAAAATACATTTTATGGAGGTAGACTCCCATGAACTCCTACAAGTGGTCAACATGATGCTCTGTTAGGTTGATGCAGACAAAAAAAAAACGTTTAAGAACTGTCACTTCCCCAAAGAAATAACACTAAAAGTATAAGTAAATGAACTATCCATGCAGAAAATACAATGGGCAGAGTAAAAGATCAGCCTGGCTGTCATAAGCTCCTCCTGAGCCTCAGATAGGAATGAAGTATCCAGAAAAGAGAAGTTGGGTCAGGTTACTTGGAGGAGCTACGGAAGTGTAGCCTGATCATGCAGGGATAAAGTCAGAAAAGGCAGCAGAAAATGAGACACAGCTAGCAAGGGATATTCGGGATAAGACGAAATAATTTTAAGTACATTACCAGACCTTGGAAAGAATCAAGCACATGATTATGCCAGTATCAAGCAGAACAGGTAAGTTTTTAATAGACAACACTGAGAAAGTCAAGCTTTTTAATATTTTTTATCTAATTTTTAGTTTTATACATATTTATATATATCTGAGGCATTATTGATAATTGGGAAAACAGACAGATTTCAGATTTGACAATCAAAGGACGAAGTGAAAAATTATTCAAACACAATTTGCTGCTTTTCCATCAACTGAATTTAAAGGACTGGATGATGAAAACTCCAATGGTTATCACTGATAATTTACAGTGAAGGAATATTAAAGGGGGGACAAACTGTATTGTTGAAAAGGAAAGAAGGAAAGAGGATATTATATACCAATCTGTTTGACCTCAGTACACAGAGAAGATACTGGAGCAAGTAAACAAGCTATCTTTAAGCAGTTGTAACACAACAAGTAACAGCCAACACAGCTTTGTCAAGAACAAAAGATGTCTAATCTAATCTCTCCTGCAACAAAGTAAGAGGAATCATCAGCAGAGGAGAAACATTGAAGGTCATGTGGGATGTCACTTTAGTAAGATTTTTGACATGGCTTCATACGATATTCTTTCAGCAAACAAGGAAAACATTGTAGAAGAAGTTATTTAGGGAGCTGATACAAGCAGCTCGTTGTCAGAAGGATGTTAATGAACTCAGCGATGGTTCAGAAAACATGTTTACATAACTGGAGATTATACCAAACTGGGAGGCTTTAGCATGCCAGAAGACAGATGTTGGATTTAGAAGGTTTTTCGCACACTAGTGATTTGGTTTGGAAAAGGAGGGTTCTATTCAACAGGGATAAGTGCCTGCTACTGGGCGGCGGCAGATGTGATCAGCTATACAAACAGGAAAGGGGGGACTACTGGGTGTTCTGCAGGGAAAAAAGCTGAAATTATGTGACAAAAATAAAAAAAAAAGTTGTTCTGTTATTAGGTGAATCCCAATTTATACAAAGGGGATAATGTCACAGAGCTGCAATGAGAAAATTAAGCCACATAAAACAATATGGAAAAAGAAGGAAGGACTCATTGTGAAACAGCCTGATTTGTGTGGTCTTAGGAAAACTTAGTAGCCATGGTCTGTTTGGCTTCAGTAAATATGTAGCCCATGGAGACAGCAGAAAAGAACAATCTGAATGATCAGGTATCTATGAAACAGGACTTAGAAGAAAATTTTTTAAAATCCCTCACAACAGGGAATTTAGGTTGAAGGGAGAAAGCAGAAGGAGGAGAAACATGTATCTATGCAGTACTGATATTAATGTATATCAGGTATATGAAAGTGCTGTAAAGATAAAAGGATGAATTTTCTCTCCAGTTCCATAGTGGGTGGATCAAGGTTTAAAACAAAGCAAGAAGATTAGAAAACAAAACTTATAAGGATAGGAAGAAGATTGGCTGGGTGTTTGGGCAGTCTCCCACCTCAGACTCTACAAGAAGAGCTCTCACCACCAGTCAGAGCTAGCACAGGTAGAGAGACCTTCAGGCAGAGAGTGGACTCCGCCACCTTCCATGGTCCCTGCCAAGAACATGATTCAATGAATGTAAGCTTTCTTTAAGGCCGTTGGAAAATAGCAGCTTCCTCAAGGAAAGGATTTTATTATTTCTGCAAAATGCATGCCACTCTCTTCCAAAAATAAATTGTTTTCATAAGCATTTTAAACTGCTTTTATATTTTCTGAGTCCTCCTCCTTTCAAGCTGTCACAATATGATTATGTGACTAAGTATATCACAGATATATGAGAGGATGCGCAGTTTCACTACCTGAAGAAAGCTGTAATTTAGACATAAAGAGGTCTGCCTTTAGCATTCAGTTATGTGAATTCAACAGATACTGTAGATTTTTATCTGACAGCAAGTTAACATTTTGTTCTTTCTTAAGAATGAAGTTTGCCTTTTCCAGAACAACCTTAGAAGTCCTTCAGGGCCTGAAGTGTGACAATGACATATGCTTTTAATAACATCTTCTTTAATGTTTCTTTTCCTTTCCTGCTGGCTTATAGAAAATGCCATCACCTCCTTCAAAATTTTTAAACTGTGTAGATTAAGAGCAGGAATAATTTCAAATGACAAGTGTAAAGAACACTCACTAGAGTGACTAGAGTAAGTAAAAACATTCAGGCATTCTAAAGCAGTTTCATTTAATGCTATAATATTACAGTATATACATAAAGTGTTTAGACATGCATGTAGGAACTGGTAGCCCTGAAAGAAAAGGAGTTATGTAACTTTCATTTGCATAGATGCAAACCTGAAAATAACTTCTCTGAGGTACAGCAAACTCACAGAAATAAGTGGGAGCAGAATTTTCACCGCATAACCTGTTAAAATATGTGGCCGCATTAGTTAAAAATTGATTTTTAAAGGAAAAGCAGTGAGAAACCAGTTTCATGTAAGACAGACTTAAGCTATGGCTAGTCTTTTGCCATTGGATGAATAGTGATTAAAATTGCCCCACCAAGGGAAAACAGATTTTTTTTTTTGTATTATTTTAAGTGAGTGCTTCCTGCACAATGACAAACAACAAGAAGAAAAAAAATGTTTACTCCCAAAATCCTGAGGACAAAATCATGTAATTTTAAACATTTGTAATACCAAAAATGATAAAATTTTAAGCAGTAGTTTTTTCTATAGCTGAAATATCAAAATCCTGAACATGTTCATAAACTGGCCAAGTAAAGCTGGTTTTTATATGGAAATTATTTGTTTCAGTATTTCTAAATACCTCATTTTGATTCTTTCTTTCCTTCTTTGCTTTCACATAAATTGCATTATGTTTGAGTTGAAATCATGTGAATCAAATGTTTTCAGAACTTTTAGCTCTATCTCATTTTGAGAGTTAAAATATCAACCTTGTTTTGAGTTGTTTTTTTTTTTTAATCCAGGAATGGTAGAAAAATCATCCCTCTGCTGGAGACCATTCCAGTGAATCCAAACTACTTGTGTAAATGTAGTAGGAATCTTTCCAGCTAGGCTAAAAGAATGGAATAAAATGGAGAAAACATTTTATGAAATGGATTTAAGCATGGGATTTGAAATAAAGCAACGGCACCAGGAAACAAAACTGTTACTTCTGGGTCATAATTATCCAGATCAGTGATTTGTATTAGAGATCCAAATGCAAAAGCTCTAATAAACATCCTGTCACCAATCCTGATGTGTCAACAAATATTTTAGCAATGCACTTGACCCAAATTCCAATTCATTTTGCAATAGTTAAAATTGATGATTACTTATTCTCATTTAGTTGACACACTCCACAAAACAGGATAGAAGGTGGCATAACTTACCCATTTTCTCTTAATGCTGTTGGTTTCTCTGCATGTCTAGGTAAGAATTAATTTCTCCAAGGTGTACTACAAGTGTCATCCAACAGGAGAATAATAAATGTTTGAGCTTTTATAATTACCAGAGAGGAACTATTCTGGCTCCAGGTTCATATTTTGGCAAACAAAAGCAAAGTCTCCTTTAATGTGCTTACGTTTCTCCTTTGGATGCTCTTTGAAAGTGGAAAGGAAATTCAATTAAAATAGAGCACCCTCATCACTAAGAGAGAGAGCAAACAAGATGAAGTGCTAATAATCCCTACGCTTGAATTCAGCAGTTGGTGCGAAGTCTGCCATCTCCCTGCTGCTGGGGCTTATCTGGCTGTCTGGGGGCATCACTGCCCAACTCAGTCCCAGCTGAAAAAAACTCCAGCTCTTCTGGCTGTGGGAAAGCTTTAAGAAAATGAACAATTTAAACAAATGCATTGTTGTCTCCCAATATTTTTAGGCAATCTGGCACAGTCATACAGATACACGTAAGGGCTGATTTTCTCTCAGATGTAGCCTTGGACCCCATGGTCTCACAAATTCCAAATCCAGTCCAGTTTCTGTGATGCAACTGAACCAAGCACTTCTGCCATGGGATTTGACATGAGCTATAGTTCCCTGCCAGCACATGCTGGCAGCTTCCTGTGGCCCCTTGGCTCTGCTGGTGGTGGGGCAGGCAGAAGGAGACCAGGAGCAAGCAAGGTAGCAAGGAAGTGTCTGGCTGGCAAGTGGGGGGAGGAAGTGGGCCATCAGCTGGATTTAGCACAGGCTGGCCACCACCTGGACTGCCTTTGGGGCAGGGTGGCAGCAGTGACCTGGTGAAGCCACAGAAAGGAACTGCGCTGGTTGGCAACGGGATCTCAAATCCACCTTCAAATGAACCAGATCTCTGAGTGATGGCTGTGTAAATCCTGCTTGGGCTACACCCTGTGCTGAGTGTGGCCTGGGAGAAATGGAGGTGATAGGGAGTGCCATGGGTGGGTGAAGGGCTAACTGTGCTGCAGTTAAATATGCTGCATGAGAATAAAACCAAAAAGGTGCTTTCTCTGAAGCCAGGAGTATCAGGATGTTTGAGCCAGTTGCTATCTCTTTCGATTAGTACCTTAAAACCGAAAGAAGAATTAACCGATAATAACAGCATTAAAGCACTCTTGAAAGTTTAGTTTTAAGTCATGCATTGTTTGGCTTGATGTGACCAACCATGTACACCCTGAGAGGCCACCACAGGCATGAGTAATATGACAAATGCCATTCTTTGTGTGAACAGCACTTATTTCCATTTCAGTGCAATGAAACCTGAGATGCCAGAGTGGTTAATCCTGTTTAGTGCTATTGCCAAGTCAGAGATCTGTCAGCATTATGTTTTCAAATGATGACAGAGGCAGTTTGCTTGCAGCTCTCAGCTTGCAAGCTTACAAATACCAGAGACTCCTGCTTTCCTTAAAGCACTATTCCTTGTGAACAGAATACCTTGGTTTAAATAGGGTACTTAAATTGCTGTTTTGTTTATTCAGCTTCTCAGTCATTTATTTATTGATTTATTTCTGGTTCAGTTTATTTGGTTTTATTAAGAATAGATGCTTCTGCCCCTCAACACCCACTTTCAGAGCAACATGGGCTTTGGTAGTGTGCAGAGGTCTCTGCCAGGCACAGCTTTTCTCAGCTTTCCACCAAGTGCAGAAGACCCCAGGGGGACCCTTGCTGCTGGAGAGCATGAAGGGAGAGAGAGAGGGCAGGTGGCCAGGGAAAGGGGTAGGACAAGGGCCACAAGCACAAGCAGCAGCTGCTGACTCCTCTGTCTTTCCCTTTCTGCGAGGGAAGAGGGGTCATCTCCTGTCACCCATCCCTATCCTAACAATAGACAACCCCAAATCAGCAGTAAATAGAGGTAATGGAATTTTATTTTCTCTGTGTTACTATTAAATACTTAGAACAAATACATAGGTTTTTAGTCTAAGAAATTATGCTATGGCAGTTGAAGTATTTTTTTTACAAAGATACGAAAATAATGTACTTTTCCTTTCCCATAGAAATACCACCCTACCTTTGGCTTTCAGTCTTTGGGTAAAAAAATGAAGCATTTCAACTATTTGTTAGCTTTCAATTATAACAGCATTTTTGCATGTGGTACTTCTAAAAAAAAATTGCATAAATGTTCTTTGTTAAAAATATGAGGATATGAGAAAAGTTTAGGTATGAAGGAGGGTACACAAACAGTAAGAAAATGCCAGAATAGCCCTATACACCATTTCTGTTCCACCTCCAGATTGAAGATTGAGGAATCAGAGGGAGAGTTCTTGAAACAGCAGGATGAGGTGAAGGACAAGTCCTCAGGTTAAACGGTACGTTCAGAGAGTTTTAAAATAAATCATAGAACTGCTAAAATAATACACACTCAGTCTTAGGCAGACAAAGAGATACTTCTCAGGAACTTGTTAGGAATACTTTCTTTGCCTGAACCGCAACAAAGGGTCAAAGATGCTCATGGTCCCTAAGGCAAATCCTGCTACACTTGGGAAGAGTCTGCATAAAAGGATCTTTATCAAGAAAGGTGTCTATAAGCAACACTGAAAATAACTCTGATGATATACAAGCATCATTTAAATCAGAGGTATATTTTCTATTGTGTTTTATTTTGTTGTCTTAATCTCAAAAAAATGCGAACAAAATTATTTCAAAAACAGATGATGAAACAAATTAGAAATTCTCTTGAGACTTTTATGCAAGGAGACACCATCTACATGGGGCTGTTTAATGAAGAGATGAGTGAGGGGCAGGAAATATTTTTTAAAAAAGAAAAATACAAATAATGTAAACTCACAGACAAACGTAAGAATGTAAAATGAACTTGAATATCAGAAAATGTGATGAGCTAAAATAGAAAAATCTGAGAAACTCCTTACAATATAATGTTGCTGTTACCAACAGCTAGCAGGATATCACAAAGGGTAAAGGTTAAAGTAGTCCTGACTGTCTTATGATGCTAATAATAGAGATAATTTTA
Source organism: Corvus brachyrhynchos (assembly GCF_000691975.1). Classification (NCBI taxonomy): domain Eukaryota; kingdom Metazoa; phylum Chordata; class Aves; order Passeriformes; family Corvidae; genus Corvus; species Corvus brachyrhynchos. The sequence goes on along the minus strand of NW_008236965.1, from coordinate 5,021,453 downwards.
AATAGAAAGCATCCCTTCAGGTTTTTCTTTTGTAGCTGACAGATGCTGAGGGTAAGAAAGAAAATTCTTTTTTTGCCTGTAACAATTGCTTGTACTTTTTATACAATCATTTATGTTGTAATTTTCAGAGGAAAGTCATGGGACTTCATAAATCTCTGATCTTATAAAATACAAAAATTCCTTTGTTCCTTAAGATGAAAAACTGTCATGACCAAAATACCAGCTGAGCAGGAGGCAGGGAAGGAGAATCATATTTCTAATGGAAACACCAGAGATGTAAAGAAAATGAGTTGCATTGGAACTGAGATATCAAATATCTCAATTATCAGAACATAATGTTTTTTCTTTCTAGTAGTTCTTTTTTTGTGCCAGGGATGGAAGTTCTTACACACTTGGCATTAACAGCTTTTTCTTTATTCTTTCACTGTTTATATATTTCTTGTTGTTCATTTGCTTGTGAAGTTATTCCCAAAATAACTTCACAAAATAAGCTGTAATGGAAAAATTCTCATGCCTTCAAAGGAAGGAGGATATGAGAACAGAGTCAAAGCCCTCTCAAACTCAGCCCTCTATGCTTGTACCCAGTTGTTGGTGCAGAGGTTGATGTTCCCATCACAAGTGCATCGTTTCTACACATACAATAAGGATCCTTGAGCTCCACTGCTGACTTAAGTGCTTGAGAGGAGAATTCTTTACAGCAGGATACTGCTGCTGCCTGGGAGAGCAGCAGTGCTGTATAAATATGTAGGTATCAAAAATATATACACAGTATAACACATGTAGTATTTTATATAGGTAAAGTACATATAAAATTAGAGAGAGCCAGGAGAGATCAGAATTAGGAATGGCTGGAAGGTACAATGGAAACTGAGAAATGGAGAAAGTACGGCGTGAGTACATCATGTAAATTGACATAAGATGCAATACTGGTTTTGCAGTGCTAAATCTGTGCTCCACTGCTGGTGATGTTACCTGGTGTGTGCAGCCCATTGGAGGCTGCTGGCCACTGTTGCCTGTTACAGCAAATCTGTATGAGCTGTATGAGTATGAGTAGTCAAAGCACACCTAAACTGTAACTACATCCTGCTCAGCCCTGTCCTCTCCAGATGGAACCTCCAAGTATGATCTGGGACCACTGATATGGCAATTCTTTATGTATATAAGTGGAGTTTTGCCCCTTACCTGTTTAAAGGACCCCCCAACCTCTTAGAAGGAATGTGAAGCATTAGCCCCTTGGCCACAAGCTGGCCAGAAATGCATTGGCCTCATCAGTCTTGCCAGCAATCTATGTGAAACAGTCTTAGCAGGAATTGAGCATGTCTGAACACAGTTTGGAGATTTTTGTGCTATGAATTGTCTAATCCAGGGAAGAGGCAGGGTAATGGAGGGGTTCCTGCTAAGTGAAGTGGCAGGTGTGATTCTATACCTGCTATATGTCTTTTCCTACCTCTGTGGAACACACAGAGTTAATTTCTGGACGTCTTCTTTCTCAGATTAAAGATGTCAGTAGCTAAGGAAAGAAAAGTGATTTACCTTCAAATAGTTCAGCTGACCTTACACATTTATCACTTTACAGGATTTCATTTTTTCAATGGAGTCTATTGTTTCAACACCATTACCTCCACTTTTAGCAAAGACAATTACAGGGCATTTATTTATACACCAGAGACACATTTCTTAGATTTTTACATTCTTTTCACCCGAAATAGGTCTGTCATGAAGCAGTTGTTTGTCTTAAGCAAATATTTTTTCTCTCAAAGTTTTACTTAGAAATGCTCAAATGTCTTTTTATTTGGACAAGACAAAGACCTTTTTTACTACCTGTGACAAGTGAAGAACGGGTTGAGGTAATACACTGGCAGGACACAAATTACTTAGCTAATGTCATACCATTGTATGGATAGACTTTATTTAAGGATTGTTTTGAGGGATTTTTTTGTCTTCTCTTAGTTGAGCTAAAAGTTATCTTTTTATCAACTACTGTTGTAAACAAATAGCAAGTTACTGATGTCCTACTTACAAATACTTAGCAACAATTAAAAACTTAGTTATTTTTGATATTTAAAAGATTATTATTTAACATAAAGATTATTTTTTATTATTTAAAAGACAGATTATTATTTTAAAATACTGTTACTTTAAAAACTCTCTGCTTTATCCCAGTCACCTGCCACCAGCCACGTGATAATTAGTGAATGCATATGATCACCTAAATAATGTGAAGATTAGAAAATCCCCACTTTTTTGTTTGTTTTTAATTTACAAGGTGGCCTGGTTCCCTGTGCAGAATAGGGCCTTCTATGCCCCTGACCTGTGTTCATCACTGCAGCTCATGGCAGTGTTGCTATATTCATGCCATCTGCCTCTCTTGGCTATGGCCAGCTGGCTGTGGTGATGCTCTGTTCAGACACACCAGGGCAGAAGAGAAGTTACAGAACCCTCTTAATTCATAACCTTTGGCTGAAAGCTGCTCCTTAAACACATTTTTAAAATCCCACACATGCTGGAAGTGTGCCAGGACATTAAGCCCTAGAAACCATGGGGACTACGACCAATTTTTCTTGTTGGCCTGAGCCATGAATATTTTGGGGTATGTAATGCTTCCAGCTCAAAAGTGCTTGCCATGGAATAGCAAATGGCTGTGACTTGTCTGGTTGACTTTTCTGATCCGTGTAGATACTTGAAGGAGGGATGTTGAAGGTCAAGGAGAGAGCTGTAACACCCAAATAGTGCTTCTGAGATCATGGGATGAGAAAACAGAAATGCCATTTCACTATCCCCATCCATGTATCACTCTCCAGTCTTGGTAATAGGAAACTCCTTTTGAAGATAGGAAATTTTCAGTACTGAAGAGACTGTAAATTCAGTTTATTTTAATACACAAAGTTGGGAACCTTTATATTTTATGATTCTTGATGCTAACTCACTAATAAAGCATTCTTTGCAAATAGTGCCCCAGAATTCTTTGTTGAGTCAAGTTTAATAAATTGACATTCCAGGATGCCCAAGGCATTTGGAGAAATGACTACTGCATAGAGATGACAAAAGAAGTGTCAGTTTCTCTTCTTTTAGTTGCAATTAAACCCATGTACTTCCCTTTAATGAAATCTGTCCTTTTAGGCATTTTTAGTGCTTCAGTAACTTTAGGAAACAATGATCTAAAGAATATAGCAGTAGGACATAAAACTGCCTTACTCCAAAAATGCGAAGTAGTTATGCAGGAAACAGGAAGGTAAACACCAGATCCAAAGATTGGGCCACAAGCTCTTATGAGATGGTATATGCTTCAGCAGATGGAAAAAGCAGCAGACTGAACATAAACGAAAGGAACTCTTGTTTTTGTTTTGCAGCTTTGGAAAGCCCCCAAGCTTTAGCTTAGCCCTTCCAAAGCCCTAGTTTTGCTAAAAATAGGAGGTAAACGAGGACTGCAAATCTGTAAATCTGACTGTAAAGTAGGATCAGATACTGAAAATCAGATACTGAATTTGATCAAAAAATATATTTCAACTAAGATATATTCTCAGGGACAATAATGGGATCCAAACCAAATTAATTTTCTCTCTCTTGTGAGTCGGGACTGTGTTATTAACATTGCCTGAAATAACACTGAATCTGAATTACATTGCTCTGAACAACTTCCACATAATATTAGCCCTGGCATGCATAATGTTACAGGTCCTGATGACACCGTCTTCAGCCTACCTTCAGTCTAAGCCCATAAAGAAAGATAACCTTTATATGTGGTTTTGCTTTTTTTTTTTTAATCTTTAGCTGCCTTTGAAGTTTATGTGCCACAGTAGATTTTTGTACATATTTATATTTTTATTATAGTTATTGAAACACTTCAATGTAACTTGGAACTTTGTTTGCTATTTCCGCTAGGAAGAAAGCTAATTACGCCGGTCATTGATTACAGGAGCATTTATTTATGTCTTTTCTAGTTTACAGAGGCTCTTTGCACATCCCTGTTGCTCTGAACATGGGATCATATGCAGCATAATCAAATAAATCTGCAAACCCTGGACAAAGATATACCTGTTCAGAGCTGTTAATATCCTTTGTAATCCAGAATTCTTAACCATGCCTTTAAATCCATCATTGTGCAGATTATATGGGACGTTTATTACTAGAGGCCGACTGACTCTTATGTATCCAGCACCTCCTGAACACTCACGTGCTCAGCTCCTCTCTTCCCTCTGTTCACATAGTAATATATTACAGAATAAAAATGCTTATTATTTTAGTATATACTGGATTTGGCTACTTTAGTTCTCACAGGAGTCTAAAATTAGAAAATGCTTCAAAAATGAACTAAAATAAAATAATTCTGCACAATCTTTCTTTAAAGGCTTCTAGACCATTTTTCTACATCACTACAAAATCCCTCCAGCATACAAGAAGGTAATGTGAAATGAATGTTCCATTGAAGGCATAATCACAATCTCTAAAAGTAAGGCATGAAAGAGAGCATCAGAAACATCTATCAGTGTATGATTGAAGTAAAATAGAAGGATATCTTCCTGTTACAATGTGAGAAAAAATATCAGACATAAAATGAAAATTTCTCCATATTGATTGTGCTAAACAGAAAAGAAAGCCCTGTAACTGTAGTAATAATTCTATTGTTAAAATAATACTAGGGACTTAAGGTGCTGAAAAGGGCTTAAACATACATCGTTATCTAGAAACCCTTCAACCTCATGAAAATTAGCAGGAACAAAGAATGTAATTAAAACAACCATAATGTAGCTGTGGCAGTAATATTTTATTTTTTTAGATAAAGAAAAGTAGTTGAGTGAACCAAACAAGCCATATTTCAGAGGCAAGTTCTGTATGAATGAGCCACTATGGCAGAAATGTCAATAGCCAGTGCCTTTAGGCACAGGTAAAAAAGTCCAAAATACAAGACAACATGTAGTGCAGAATCCTGTTAAACAAACGCTCAAGAATGAGGTTTTAGATCTGGCTTAAGTCAAATTTTTCCCAGCTGTATACATTGAGGGAGAGTGAAGTTGGACCTTCCATGAAATGAGCACACAATATAAGGAATGTGAATCAGGCTGATTGTGTTTGCAAGATTACTAACAATTTTCAATGTGTTGTATGCAGTGAATCAGCAAAACAATGCAAACCCAGGAAAATGCATGTGATACTGGTAGGAGGTAACTATAAAATAAATAAAGTGGAATCTATGGAAACTGCATAGCTAAAAGCTATATCTAACTTATGGTTTTCCCTGAGAAGGGCATCATCAAATGAGTATACAATTTTTAGCCGTATTTAACACGACTCCATATGAAGAAAAGCGAAACAAAGAGAGGGTAACATTAAAAAAAATCCTGATCGAACATTTCTGTCTTCCTGCAGTCAAGGACATGGTGGCTCAGAAGCATTCATCTACCAGCATTGCTTTGGCATTTCTCCCAGAACTTTCAGGGTCTACTTGGCAGAAAATATGTAGCTGAATAATTTTAGTATACTGAGCATCTTTCATCCCATGCATCACAGTCATCTTCATGGAAGCTCTGCTTAAGCTGAAGGTGTGTAACCATGAGCAACCTCTGTATTTCAGCTTCCTCAGTGGTATGAAGGAATCACTGACAGCCTCTGGGCTATTGTTTTACACAGCAGCCTAAGCTAAGTGTTAGATAGCCTCAATCGTGCATGTGTGGAAGCAAAGAAGAAGGGATACACATATGTCAGACAAGGGGCAGCAATCCTCATCACTTGGCATTGATAATCAATTCTAGAAAGGGTTATGATCAATAAAAACACTACCAAGAATGCAGTGACCTCCAGTTCTTTAACTAACAGGTCACTATCAGCAATATCAGTATGGCAAAGGCCATCATATCCAAATGAATTCACTGATCTTAGAGCAGCCCACAGCCAGCCAGTACTCAGGACCAGCATGATCTTGGTTCTCTAGCAAAGACAAAACTGAGCTTGAAATAAACCTCACCTGCAGCTGTTTTCTTTTCCTCATAGAGAATTTCTTCCTTTACTTCTCTTTGCCTGAAAAGATATCCTCACGTTGTTTGTGCTGAAGGGGAACCCTCACTGCAGCTCAGGTGATGTGCATTTTCCACCACGAGATCCTCACCTTTGAACTGAGCGTTGCATCAGCTCCTCCTGCGCACCTCAGTCAGTGCTTAGAAAATGGCGTCTCAGCAGCTTCTAGTTCTCTGAATGTTAATTTCCTCATCTTTCCATATAGCTTGCTTAGAGGTTAAGTGATTTAACCTGTTCAATTTAGAAAGTCTTCTTTCTCAAAATTAAACACAGCCATAGCGCAGAAAGTCCTTGTGTGACTGCTGGGGCACATGTCAGACAATCATATTGTAGCCAGTACCTGAGGCATATCTAGACCGACTCCAGAACTAGCCTACAAGAAAGTCAAGTGGCTGCTTTCTCAGAAGATGTCCATGTGATAACTGGAGTAGGTTTTAAACTGAGGTTATTACCATTGTTCCCGCTCTTGTGATTAAATACTACAATTTAAAAAAATAAGATAATGTTCGTAAAAAGAAAACACCGAAATTTGGAAAACAGGAAACTGAGCAAAAAAGAGACTAAATGGGACAAAGAAGAACCTAAAGGAAATGTTCTCAGAAAGTCAAAGGCTTCCATGCTTAAACAACAACTTCAAAGCTGAAAAAAATCCTTTGTAGACTTTATCAGTAGGTAAAAAAAATGTCAGTCCTCCTCCTCTCCATAGATGTTTGGAAGGTCTAATCAACACAATTTTGTTATTATTTAATATACACAAATTATATGAAGAACTGAGGGATCATTACATATATTGGGTGTAATCCACAAGCCACAGGGCAGTTATAGTTTATTGATTGACAAGGTTTATTTCCACATTTCACTGTTCAGACTGTTACAGAGGGTTTGCATGTTTTTATTGCTTTCCACACCTTTCCACCCCCTCACTGCCAATTTAGGAGCTGTTAGTCTCAGTTCATAGTAATTGTGACAAAATAAAATTCCATCTGTTTCTGTCAGGAAAAGGAAAGATAGGGAAGGGAACGAGAGAATCAACAGAAAATTCCACTTGCTAGACATGCTTTGCTGCTAGCTATTACTTCTCTAAGGGATGCCTTACACAAAGTACCTAGAACTGAGCATATAAACTGTATTTTAATTTTATGTATGTCCTTAAGTTAAGCACTTCCAAGAATATTGTGCCAAGCACTATTCTTTGACTGTTCAGCTAAATCCATAAATATGACTCCCATGTGCAAATAGTGCCATACAGAACTATTTAACTAATAAACAGCCTAGAGCTCATTTTTTCCCTTGCCGTGTTTTCAGTTCCAGAAATACTTCTGGTAGGAATGTGTAGGAACTCATGCCAGAGTTGTAGAGCATAATAGCAAAATTCAGGCTTCTGTCTTTGCAATCTGTCTTTCCAATAGCTTTGGAATGGTTTAAAGGTGAACAAATAATGAGGAAGAGAGACAGAGGGATGAGGAGGGAGACACACATGCTCAGATAGAAGTGGAAATAGATTTAGGATAAAAAGCCATTAAGAGTCAAATGATCTGCAAAGAAATTAAATTTCACTCGATATCAAATAGGAGATTTAAGAGTGATAAGGTAGAAGAGGCTCCTTTCATGAAAATGCAAATAGCAGTAAGCTGTTTTAATTATAGGCTGTAGGTGTAGCATGATGGAAGACCAGGAAAAAAATGCAGAAAGGAGCAGAACCATAAACCCTTCCCACTGGTATTTTCAGGTCTTTTTTAAACAATACTAATTTCAATTAATAATATTTTGCAGCTACATTATGCTTTCGTTTTTTCTAGTTCATTGATAGTTTGGCACATGCATACAATGATGGGATTTCTTCTGCTTGGAGGTATCCCTTCAAGGAGGACCTTGCAATGAAAAGGACAAGATGTTGTCTGCTTCTGAAGGATGGAAGTGCAGGCATGAATCCCATTTTCCTCCTCATCCAGAGACCTGTATACACTGTTGCCAATGGCAAAAAAATTAGATCCTATAATCCAGTTCCCTGGAAGAAAGAGATGGAAGTATCTGGATGAGGCAGCTACAGATCACAAAGCTTTGCCAGCAAATAAGGCACATCTCCCCTACAAGCAGCTGTATATATTGCAAGTCATTAGTCTGTTCATTTCCAGTATAAAACAGTGCCTGCTGGCAAGAGGAGAGCATAAAGAAAGCGCATATTCTAATATGCTCTACTTAAATGCAATAAAAAATACAAGCAGTTCACCTTAGTAGCAGAAGCAATTCTCTTGTCCTTTCCACCTGCTGCGGCACACAGGTTGCAGCCAGCTCTGTCTGAAAAATATTTATGCTTGTGAGCCACCTAAATTCTAATCTCTCCCCTCCTTCAGTGAGAAAAATATCCCTTCACTTCCATTCTCAAATGGAGAACGAACTAAAACTAAACAACCCTCTTTCAGGAATTAAATATTTGCATACAGAACAGGTCACAGAATACATTAGTTAGGTATGTGTTTAAAGTCTGGAAACATAGTGGTGATGGGTGCTTAATAACAAACAGATAATAATAGCTCTGAAATAGACAAAGGGAAAAATATTAAACCTCTCAGTATTCAAAAATATATTAAATCTCTGATGTTTGTATTATGTTTTAGAGCTGCAAACAGTGCTTTCCCAAAGACTTTTTGCTTTCCTTCAGTAGATGTCACTGCAGTACAGGATAACTAGTTCCAACACAGTTTTGGAGAAAAGGATATTAGTTTCACCAGGGAGTGGTCCATAATGGAGAACTGAAGTCTTATGTTTTCAGATTTTCAGCAGTGAGTATCAGGCTGCACATTCAGATTTTTTTCTTATACTTTTTTGCTTGTTGGGGACCAAATAAAAGAAACTATTCGCTGTCGTGGTTGGATACTGTTGAAATCACATCAGGGAAGCTAATCTGGGACAACCATCATTCTGAACCACAACCAGCTACTGTGTGATTCATTCATTTTGGCTCTGAGGATTCAAATCACCACCTTTTTTGTGATGCAGCTTCCAACCAAGTCCTTAATCCCACATATCCATTTTTCTTGTCAAGATTTGAACTTTTTTCTCTGCATTCTTTGCTATAACTTGAAAGCAAAATCTCCACCATATTGTTTCTTAATTTTTCTGTTTTAATGTATTTCACTTTTAAGATGCTTACATACTAAAACATTTGTTTTAACCAGGGTCAAGGGGTTTTACTCAAAACAAAAAAATCTTCAGACATTAGCCAACAATGAAAATATATGAAAGTAATAGGTTTACTAAGTTGAAAAAACCCATTTGAAAATATTCCTGGAAAATCCTGTATGTCAAACACAGAAGGATTGAAGCTAAAAATGGAAAATAACATAATGTATGTGAGAAGCGACCTCAGAAACTGAGGAGGGTTTTGCAAGACTAAAAACATACTTTCAGCAAGCTCATGTACAGTTAAAGAAATGCAGTTGCTAGCAGTCATCAGAATTTAGTCAGAGCGTACAAACTCCTCCTCTCTTAGTCATTCCTAGAAAACAAATCAGAACCACAGTCTGCTGCAGCTCCCCAGGCCTAACAACCAAATCCCTTCTCAAAAAGAGGAAGAAGAATGCTTCTCTTGGAAACAGGCTTTTTTGTAGGCATTATGACTGAAATACTAATGCTGGTGGAGAGCACCATGGTGAGCATGCAAGACACGAGACCAGCAGACCTTTCCCCAGGACAGCTGAGAGCAGAACCCCCCCACCCAAAGAGCCCCAGCTGCTGAGTTACTGCAAGGACTGAGCAGAGTATTCGAGCAAGATGGATCCTGTCCCAATGCTTTGCATGTAAAAACACACACTTTGAATTTCACAGGAGCCAAAGCTGCCTGCTGGGAACACTAGGAGGAACTCACTCAGCCAGCGGGTGTTCTGTGCTCACGTGGGGAAGCTCCCTTTGATCTCTGGGCATGGTGTTATGGACTGTTCTCTGCAGAAACCCAAACTCCAGGTGACAGAAGCACAGCAAGGCCCATATCCAGAAAAAAAAAAAAAGGGTATCCACTTCCAAACAAAGCAGAAGCAGCTGCAGAAACAGGAAAGTCCCTGAGACAGAAACCAACACTATTATCAAGTAGCAGAGCCCTCCAGTGCAGGCTGCTGAAATAAACCTGGTCTCAGCATTGAGGTTGCATTCAGGCTGAAGTCTGTATGAGGCATTAGTACAGGCATCATCCAAACAGGCCTGCCAAGCAGAAAGATCTAAACTTGTTAAGGAATGGCACTATTAACATCTATTTCTTCTCGCAGCTAAATGAATCACCTGATCCTTTATTAAATATAGTTTCTATCAGCCTTTCCAGCACCACCCAATGAACACACTAAAGATGAGAGAGTAGGAATCCATAGTTCATTTCCTGCTGCTCTCTCCAGAGAAAAGCCCACACATCTGAGTAACTATTTGCAGATGATGTCTGGAAAGAAGAAAGAAAAATATTTTGAGGGACTCTGCTTTAAAGTCACTTCCTACTATGATGGCTAAACAGAATTTAGGACCACTATTTTTACCATCCAAGTTTGAAAATTTTGTCTTTATGCTACATCTTCCTTTCTTACTGCTTCTACCTGTCTTGTTTCTCAGCTTCAAATTTCACACCTACACCCTTCTTTCCTCCCACTCCCTTTGTCTCTGTAAAAACCCCCTGTCTTCCATGACTTTTTCATATGTCATTCCTTTCACCCTCACCAGGTCCTGGATCCTTTTTTTTTATCATCCCTTTCTTTCGGAATTTTCTCTTTTCCATTCATTTCTAACCCCCAGTTGTCCATGCTCCTTCCTGGCTACATGCCTTTTATTCTTTCTCCATTGTTAGCAGCGTTAAGTATGACCCCTCTCACTTTCCTCTATCATTTTCTTTCAGTCTTCTGTCCATCTCGTACTTTGATTTCAGCTCAAGGCATTATTTTATTTTCACTGTATCCCATGTAAGTCTTTACCAATTCACCTGAGCCCTTGGGTGAAGAGTCCCATGTCTCCCTTCTGTGTTCATTCCTCCTTCAGTTCAGCCTATACCAAGGCTTACAGCCTTGCACTGATTTTCATCAGCCATATTCTTGAATCTCTGATGCTGTGTTCCTCCCTTTTAAACAATGATCATATACCTTGCACCCTCATATTTGAGGTCATCTTTTCCTTCAAACCTTGTCAATCAATCTTTCCACAATTTCCAGAAGATCAGTAATTCTCAGTATTTGTCCCCCTTCTCTTTTTCCCACATTTCTTCTCTCCTTTCTCTTTTTATCCCAAGGATTGCTGTTAATTTTCTACCTCCTTTACTTCACCCCTTTTCCCCACTGCAAGCTTTTTTTATCCATCTGTATTTCTTCCTGTTTCCTAGTTAAGTAAGTCTCCATTCCCCAGTTGGGGAACATCTGCCATCTCAAGTAGGATTTTAGCTACCCTGAATCATCCTCCCTTTTACTCTGCTCCCGCATCTCCTTTACTCTCCACATTGGGATCTCACCAATGTCTTCTACATGAAGACATCTGCTTTCCACCACTTCCCTTTCTATAACTCCTTTCCTTCTTCCATGTCACATCTTAAGAATTTCTCTTTCCCAACTCCTCCATTTGCCTCAGTTCTTCCATCCTGAGCAAACTGTTGTTCACTCCTCCTTCAGTTCTCACGCTCCCACCAAAAACATTCTTTTTCTGATCCCCTTTTCTCACCAGCTACAGACTGCTCTGCTCCTCATTCCCATCTCCAAGCTCATTACATTTACCTCTTCTCCAGTTTCATTCCAGAGCCTTCATAAACTAGGTTTCTCCCCTTAAACACAATCTTTTACCTTTGACTGTTACTGGTTTTGAACTGAAGTAGAAAAATAATAATCCATCACTGAAACCTAGTCATCCTTATGTTTCCATGATTTGTCTTTTTTTTTGTTATTTTCCCTCTGTGCATCTACCCATTACCACTTCATGTCATCTGGTGTTCTTTCAAGACCCACCTCCAGCATTTATGACAATGTGACCCTATGATGATTTAGTTATTATTTTGAATATTCATCTCTTCACTGCAGATCTGACTGTTTTTATTGAAAGGAAAGCCTCAGAAAATTTGGCTCAGATTTGTTCTTCAGGGACATGACCCCAAGAAGGATGTGCTTAAAACAGCACTTTCAGTTATATCTTCTTTGCAGTCACCATGACAAATCATATCTAGCCTGCCACTTATCTGCACTTTCCACCTCCATCTTTTTTTCGTAGCCAAATTATGCTGAAATCCCTAACAAGACTTTTTTCTAACATTTCTAGTAGAAGGCTTTTTGCATTTATATGCACACCTAAAACTCATCCAAATTTTTGTTATGCCACACATTTATTGCTGCAACATCTGTTTCCTTACCCTTGCCACAGACTACCTTAATAATTCATCATCACTATGGGAGATGGCAAGTTCTAAATCTTCCTCTCCTAAAACCCTTTCTTTGTTCCCTCCTTCTTTACAGCACCAGGATACACTGTCTTCATTTTGAAGTCCATTTACAGTTTATCCTCACTATATCATCTCGCAAGCTCTCACATCCACCCTACCCAGGATGATAGGTACTATCTGCTTGTTAAAAATTCAGGAATGCACAACCATGTTATCGTCTGTGTGCTCCTTTCCTCAAAAATCTCTGTTTGAGGGTCATCTCTGCCACGATGCTACAAATTTGGATACATCTAGCCAACTGTCATGTGTGTGAACTACTTCACCCTTTCCCAATGCTCTCTATTATCCTGTGAATTATAAGGTGGGGTGGAGGGGAAGGATGATCCTATTATTTTGTGTTTATATGAAACCTGATCCATCTAAATATGAATTCTGTCCAAGAATTCTTTTTCTTTTTAAGAAAAATTGTGATGATAATACATGTTACAATAAATAAAAATTGTAACATCTCAACGGCATTGATATTGCTGTCCAACACCTCTTTCTCTGCTATATTTAAATTAAAATTTTAGAATATAGCCTTTTGTATGTCAGGCTACAAAAACACATACATATCATTTCCCATACTAAAATACATTTAAAGAAAGTTACATTTTTCATTTAATTGAAGATTAAATTTAGTAGGACATCAACCTAGGTGCAGTATTTAGTATATTACATAAGGGTTTTGGATTCTGGATACAGACACTAAATGTAGAAACATGGACTCTCCATGAGACTTGGCTTAGTAAGACAATTCTATTTCTTATAGAAGGAAGTGTGATTCTTCTTTACATAGAAACATTGTCTTTTAAAAATTAGGTCAAAAGAGCCCCCAAATGAGGGATACTGCTGCTATGGTTGAAAACAATAGTAACTACATAATTTAAATGCAACCAAGAGAGAAAGGAGTAAGAATGAGAAGTCAGACAGTGAAGGAAAATATAGTATTTAAATATAATGAAAGGGACATGCTTTGGGAAACTGTTTATGTAAAGCTACAAATGTTCTGAAAATGGGACTGATTTTAAAAAGATACTCACTACAAAAATATGTGAGCTATGCTATCTAATCTGTCATCATTTTTAGGGACACCAGAGCTCCATGGGGGAAAAATAGGTGGAAAACAATGTGATGTGTAAGTCTGTAATGATATATGTCAGTACCATTGTTCTGAGATGAGGGTGAGGACTGTGGCATTGAAGGGTCTAGACAACTAGGAATTGCCCTCAAGAGCTTTACACACAGACCACTGCAGCAGAAAGCCACCCTGCAATCATGTCATCTTACCCCCGTCTTGTTCCAACCAAATGCTGACATAAAACTGTGAATTATGCTCAAGAATGAAACACATCATGGGCAAAGCTACCTATGTGCACACTGAAGGTGCCTATTACACACAGTAAGAGATATTAGTATGAATGAAATCCATTAACCACAACTGGTCATTATTACTGAAATAAAGATGTACAGCTCTTGAAATGTCAGATTGTCTAAATTACTGTAGTCTGGTAAAAATATTTTTTAACTTCAGTCTGTCTACTATTTTCTTGTCATAGAGAAATAATAAAAACACACTGATTTTAGATTTACAAAAGAACAGCAAAAGTGTTTTTACTTTGCTAAAAGTCAATTTACTTTATTGGAAAATACAATGCAAATGATCGCTTCCACACATATGTCGTTTTCTTTAGGTATTAGCACTGTCAAAAGTCCAATAAATTACAGTAAAAAGTGGACTGAGTTCAGAATATCTAAAATTAAATGCCAGCAACTCAGTTATTCATCCTTGCTTCTGCAAGTCAAAACAGTCACATTCTGATCTTGCAGGTTATAATTAGGCTGAGTCCTGCCTCTGTAAAAGCAGAATGTGTATCTTGCGATCTACCCACGTATGTTTAGGAAGCCAGCAGAAAGGGCAGTGCTAATGCATAGGGGGAGAATACAGCAGGTGGTTAAGCAGCACAGAAAACCTATTTTTAAACTAAGAGGCAGAGAGTAGGTAAGCTCTAGATCACTGGTACTTTTCATAGCCGAAACAAGTCTTGTTAAAGAAGACAGTAAGACTATTTCTTAAAAACCAAATTCTATTTCTTCTGTTACGTTCCTGCTCTTAGAAGGACTTCATCTGTCTTAGAAGTGCTGGGCAGAGCTGCTCGCATTTCTGTCATGGGGATGTGCAGAAAGCCCTCATCCCTACTGGCACACACACTGCACCCATACCAGGAAAATCTTGTGGAGTGAACCACTTGCCATTTTGGTTGCATCGCCCACCAAATGAAGTAAGAAAGAATTGGTTTGTAGTCCTTGCATAGAAATGATTGCACAGAACGGAATAAAGCCATAGCTCTTTGATCATGAGCCTAATCTTCAAAATGAAATGATCAAGAGCAATACTTGCAAATTACACATTTTAAAATATACATTCTAGGAAAAGTTTTGTAAAAGGATGTCTGTGCATACTCTGCCACCTGAGAATTGTGACTAATGCATGTATTGCAAGTGGAACACTGTATAGGAAATTCACCATAAAATTATTTTTAAATTACTGATTGCTCAACTGAGAGCTTGGTTCCCAGGAAAGCAACAGCCAGTTTATAGAGAATAATAATAAAACCAGCATCACTCCCTTTTGTTACACTGTTTTCTCTTAAGACCTTAGGAAAGAAACTATATATATTGACTATTTCATGGCTTTTCTTTCTTCTGTATGTAATGAAATGTCATTGCAAGAAAGAAGAAATAAATATTCTGCTACTATCCATGTGCCAATTTCTGCCCTTTTCAGCTAAGAAAAACTCCCACTGATTTTTGCCCTTTTAAAGGCTCTTCTAATGCCATGATAGTATCTTGCCCCATTTATATACATTCATACCTCACTAAACTAATGCTCGTTACTCGATGTCCTCTTGTCATCCACTTCCACTTACATTTACACCAAACTTATTCCTACTTGGCTCTTAGTGTCAGTGAAAATACAGATGCAGTGGGTAAGCAGGCCTCTCCTTCCAGGCTGTATGACATTGGGTGGCCACCAAACCAGGAGCTGCCTCTGCACCCAGCCTCTGCGGTGACTCACAGGCGCTCCAGAGAAGTAGGACACGTGTAGGACTTGGCACTTCTCGCCATTTCCAGCAGAACAGATCAGACTGCTCTGATCTGCACTGGAGGGCCAGCCTGACACTGAGCCAGCTAGTTTGTGGGACCGAAAACAGAAGTCAAGACAATCTGGTTGCTACCTTCAGGTGTTTGTCTCTGGCCTTGATCACTCCACAATCCTCTTAGGAGTCCATGGAGAAAACACTTAGGTGGCCCTTGGGAAACTTGGGGGTTTCCCCTTTCTTAACAGAAGTTTGTCTAAAAAAAGGTATGTTGTTATGAATGAGACCTGCTGCTTATTTGTATTCAGAGTCATATATGCTTGCTTCACCTGGTAAATCATATTTTTTTCTTATATTTTGTTTTAGTGACTTTGTGGAATGTAGTCTAGCTTCCCAAAACAAAATCTCTATAATAGATGTGAATGTCAGTAAAAAGGGTTTGGCCTCCATATCCACACCTGATTTGAAGGATTCACATTAGAAAATTCCATCTTTATAGTTGAGTTAAATTAGCCCTAAACATTTGGAGACAGTAAACAAAGACGTGTTGTATTCTATCATTTCTGTTACAACCACAAGATGAAGGCAAAAAATATGATGATGAATATGGAAGTAACCTAGAAGACAAGTGAGCTATGATGTTTGATTTCAGACATGTAAAATTATGGACTGCTGTCTGCAGCCAAGCTCCTCAAGATTAAAGTTTGTAAGAAAGTGTTCTATCTTATCTATCAAACAACATACTTCACTCACACACACTTCCCAAAAGAAGACAGATTTCAGTAAAATGAGCAACTACGTCATGTTAGTGCATGAAACTGGTTGCCTGTGAGAAGCACTGTAAGAAAAGGAAATTTATTTTGTGTATATTGTAAGAAAAAATCTCTCGGCTCTGATTTTGCTACCACAGTGGTTCTCTATATGCTTTCTTACAAAAACTCTATGTGTGCTACATTTCTTAAAATCTGGCCTCATATTAAAATGACAAGATACACTGATAGAAAAAAAAAAAGTTTTAATTGCTAACATATGTTATTGGAAGCTCATTCAGTTATTTTTAAGCATTAAAGCACTATCCAGCCATTTATCTTCATTTTAAACTTGCAGCACCACTGCCTTCTATTCTGGAATCTGTTGCAGGTGTAGGGAGATTAATAAGGACCACAAAAACCACTAACAATATCTGAAAGCAACACTGGTAGCACATTTTTTCACTTCAGTTCAAGTTATCCTTACAGCTGTGGATGATGTGAGGTACTCCTGACACAAGAACATGGGATGATCCATACATGAAGTGGGAGTTCTGGCAGACTTTTAAGCATCAAGGTTTAAGTATCGGTTGACTGCCAACTGTGAAACAGGAATCAGGTCTTTCGGATGTTACACTAGAAACCCCTGGGACCCTCTTTCTGAACGACAAAGCTCCAAACCTTCAACTACACTGGCAAGCACCAAGGTCTAACAGACCTGTAGAGTGCAACCATTGGTGCTGAGGGCCTGATCTTCAAGCTGTACTCACCTCAAGGACTCCTGGTGTTTGATTAGTTCAGTTTGAGTCCCTCCCAGTGCTCATTTGTGGCTGGAATGCATTAGTTATCTTCATATAGAAGGGATCTATTTCATGCACTCCAACACCACTCCATACTCTGAATTACAGCACTGTTAGCAGAGATGATGACAGCATTTACTTCAAAAGTGCATCCCTGATCTAAACTAAAACACTTCAGTACCCCAAGGCTCATGAAGCAGTCCGTGTGGAACAATTCCACAAACGAAAATGAGATGCCTGATTTTTATGCCCTGCAATGCCTTAAATTCTGCTCTCTGTCTGTGCAGATTTTTCTAGGCTACATATCCTTAAAGAAGAAATATACTTTTGGTAGCAATACTCAACTATTGCTGAGTCCTGCAGCACGTTAAAATATTTTTGTAATTTAAATAACCATTGAAGCATACCAAGAAAATGGGAGTCGAGTTCGAGCATCCATAACTTGCAGAGCTACATTTTGCCGTGATGCATCTGATATTCTATGTCTGCTGGATAGTGGCTGTTAGTTTAAAACTGTTACTTCGTGTGAGCAAATCTAAAAGGTGAAAGCCTTACAGGTGCCAGCAACAGAATTTGAAAGCCCAGATTACGGTTTTGTAAAAAAAGGATGGAGAAATGCTTAAGGTCTGGAGGCATTTTCACCGTGTCAGGAGCTGATGTGAAAAAAAAAAAAAAAAAAAAAAAGAGAGTGATTTTTAACATCCCCGCTCCCCTTCTCTCCACCCGCTCTTCTTCTCTCCACCCATCCAGCTGAAGCAGCAGCAGCTCCCTACGGCGCTTCTCCCGCCTCCCCGCTCCGCACCCGGGTGACTAACGGCTCTGCGTGCCGGAGGCGGGGACCAGTTTCCCTGCCAAAAAAAGAAAAAAGAAATTAAAAAAATAAAAAAAGGAAGCCCATCCGTTCCCCGGAATCCCCTGCACGAGAAGCCCCCTGCCCCCCTCCCTGTCAGGGAGGGACACATCCCTCACAGCCGTGCCCTGCTGCCAGGGGGTGGTCCCCCACCTCTCCACCTGCGGAGATGTCCCCCTATCCCCCATGACCGAACCTGCTCCCAGGCCGCCCGGTG